>NC_141081.1:34398017-34423017 GCF_041138505.1 Cibotium barometz | reverse complement strand
TGCGCAGAGGAAAAAGCAAGGAAGAAACACATTTTTTTAAAAAACTGAAAAAAGCGATTCAAACGTTTTTTTACTCCTCGTAACCTGATGCGCAAACTGAAAAAAGCGATTCAAACCTTTTTTTACTCCTGATGCGCAAACTGAAAAAATGAAGCTTATAAAAAAAAAAGAAAAAAGCATTCATATGTTTTTAGAAAAGAAACTCCCACATATAGTTTTAAAAAAAAGGGTAACTCTTGTGCTTTAAAAAAAAAAAAAAGGAAGTACACTCTTTTTTGGATTTAAAAGAGGAGTTATTTACATGGAAAAAAAACAAATTTGGGACTGCATTTTCTCGTTTTGGGAGGCCGTCGAATGGGCTAAAGCGAGCCATCAGCCCTTAGCCAATCTACTCTTGGATTTTGAGAAGGCCTATGATAGAGTGGATTGAGACTTCCTTGAGGGTACTCTCAGCCATATGGGCTTCTCTCAGAGATGGAGCAAGGGAGTTTCATGCATGTATCGTGATGCCCACAGTAGAGTGCTCGCTTGCGGTGATAGCGGAGAGTGGTTTCAGATCAATACGGCAGGACTGCCCTTTAACCCCATTATTATATATCACAGTCGCAGAGGCCATGAGCATCTTTCTCCGCTCCACTGCTAGTATTTCGGGATTGAGGTTGCCTCTTTGTAGTCAAGAGGAATTGGTTGACTCTGACTTAGCTGATGACACAGCCATGTTCCTGGAGGCTTCACATATATGCTTATGTTCCTTCCGGGTAGCACTAGAGTTCTATTTGGCAACAGGGGGACTCATTAATTGGCACAAATCTGTACTGCTAGATATTTGGGATGCCAAGTTGGGATTGATATTTGTCCTGCACAGCAGTTTGCTCTGGTACTTATGAGTATCCGGAAGAAGCTCCTCCATTGGAGCTCCAAGAGATTAGATTTAGCTTCCAAAGCTTTGGTGGCTAATCAGGTATTGCTTGCCTCGGCTTGGTTTACTGCCTCTTGTTGGTGCTTCTCTTGTGCGTGCATTGGCCAATTGCAGAGATTGATCCGCAATTTTCTCTGGTCAGGTTTGGATGGCACCTCAGACACTCGTGCCAGGGTAGCTTGGCTCACAGTTATTCAGCCCAAACGAGAGGGGGCCTTGAATATAATCGATCCGGATGTTCAATGCAGGGCGTTGCTTTGCAAACTTGTGGTCAAAGGTTTCCTACCAGGCACTGAGCCTTGGAAGGATTTTTCCTTGTCTCAGATTTCCGGATGTACACCCAGGGTCGGGAGAGACTCGATGCCCAGCACACGTTTTTTGTTCACAGAGGCTGATTTCAGGGCACCACCTTCCCCTCTTATTGTAGCCATTGTCAGAGCATGGAGAAGCATGAGATCTTTTTTGTGACCAAGGCCTCCTAGGTCTTTGGATGAGGCTGACCGACAACCAATTATGTGGAACGAGTTCATTAGAGATGAGGCTGGTCGGCCACTTGGTGCATCTCATTATATGCAGTGGTCAGGATGGGAGAGATGTGCATACACAGTTCCTGCTTGGAAGACCTTTAAGAGTCTTCCAGAGGATCAGAGAGCTGCATCCATTCAGCATCTTGTGGGCTCTCGCATTCGTATTGATCAGATTGATGCTGCTATTCCACATGAGTGGCTTTCTAAGACCTTTCACGGAGACTATCATCCGAGTTGGCTGGGAGTTTTTTCGAGGATAGGCATACCTCTGCAGGTCATTGCTCTCCCGGGCTAGGAGGCCACAGATTGCATCATTTACTCTATCATGCCTGGCGGGAGATTGAGGAGATGTAGTATGGAGGAGATCATCCCAGATACGAGGCTTAGTCCAGTGAGGATTGTTGGTTGTTCGGGAAAGCATTGGTTCATTGACCCTTCTCCTCAGACAGTGACTCATGGCTCTTGGTGTTTGTGGTTATATGGTGGCAGTACTATTAGATATCTTCAGTGGGATCCAGGAGAGTGGAGTGGATTGATGCCTTTGATCCTTTGAAAAGCCTTCCTTTTTTTAGTTTCACTGTCCGGAATGCCAGGCTTCTCCTCACTCGATAGAAGCGTAGGATCCCTACTCTCAGGCCTCATTGGGAGAGCTATGATATTTCTCCAGTGATACAACACAGATATTGGCATAGACTTTGGCACTTATACAGAAGGAGCCAGATCTCTCATTTCTTTTGGTTATTCTTACATGGTGGTCTCTCCACCAATCAGTGGAGATCGGTTTTTTTTCCCCCCCCCCAAAAAGGAGACTTCTAGTAAGTATGAAAAAATTTTATAAAATGGAGATTTCACACCAAGAAAGGTGGAGATCTCAACCAATCATCAGGAGCCCTGTGCTGCCAATAGGGTCCCGAATGAGAGGACGTGAAAAAGATACCAATGTCCCACTCTCTCATAAACTGGCCGCGCTTCCTCTCCGCAGCCCTCGAAGATCCCTGGATTCTGGCCCAGGTAGCCATGATGGTGTGAATAATATCACTCCAAATCCTGCAAAGACACTGAGAAACAAGAACGGGAGAACCCTCAATAGCCTCGGTGCATCTAGCCTTCCAGATATTCCAGGCTGAGATGCTAGCAATAATCTCCCAAGAACTATCTAACCTCTATGCCGGAGGGACAAAGTGTGAAAGTGGCAAATCCTGAAGACAACACTGCCGAGCAACTCCTTGCCTAACCATAATGGCCAAGCTCCTGTCAGTCCCCTCGAATCTCACCTATCGCCCAGACTATGTCAACCAAATAATAGAACCAAAAGAAATGATAGCATCCCTCTTAATGCTACCAAAGAGGTGTGCAATCGCAGGATCGGTTTTCAGTGTAGCAACTTCCTGTCCTAGGTGTGCGGCAGATTCTGAGAATGTACAACATTGTTTATGGGGATGCAGGACTGCACAGCAGATTTGGGATTCTGTAGCCCAACTTATTGGCAAATTGAGTGGCCGAGCCATGCATGTGACTTGGGGGGCAGTTGCTTGGCTCTCCCAGTCCGGTCCGCAGCTTTTTTATGCTGGGCAATGGTACAGATTCTGCCCAGCATGGTTTATTGCAGGATGTTCCTCACTCTAATTATACATCCCGACAGAGGATTGACACCAGTTGGGAGATTGTTGCTAGTATTACAGCATGGCAGATCTGGGGAGCTAGATGCACGGAGGCTATTGAGGCTGTCCAGATTTTTGGGTCTTAGTGCATTAGTACTATATGGGGTGATATCATCCATACTCTTATGGCTTCTTGGGCTCGCATTCAAGAGTCCTCTCGTTCTGCGCAAGCAAAGCGCGTGTATTTATGCGGGAGTGGGACCAATGCATCTTCTTTTCCTCTAGTACCACAGGTCTTACATGGCATCATGATGCTCCTCCGTGGTTGAAATCACCTTACATATTGAGGTGATTCTATTCTTTTCCGGCTTATAGCTGTGACTGTTGTATGTTTTTCTCATACTTCATAGAAGTCTCTTTCTGAAAAAAAAATTCCCAATCTTCAACATTTTTGTGACACCCTAGAAGAAGTTTTTGCTCAAATCAAGAAAGCTTGGGATGAACCTATCCAGGAGTTTTGTTTGCGGGTTCTTGGTCAGGAATTCCCAAACCCTGTGATGAAACTCTCCTAGAGAGCAGTGATCCTTTTCTTCCCTGGAAACATGCCTACAACTAGCTACTGATGTTGGGCAGTGGCTTAAAGGCATGCTTGGAGGATGCTTTGTTGAGGGATGCTACTTTGCTCCTCCAGGCTTTTACGAGGTTCTACGTACTGATCCACAACATAAACAAACTATTTTGGAAAAGTCGCCTCTTTTTTTTGGGCAGTAGATGGTGCATGTATACCCATGGTTGCCTACAAAGGATTATCAAAGCTTCATCAAACACAGATGCCCTGTGTGGGTGGAAGTTGTTGAGCTCCCTGTTTATATGCACCTTGCTTTACCTTTTTGGACAAAATCGTTGGGCAAAGTGGTTTGCCCTCCCAGGTCTTCTGGAAGTGTCAATAGATTTTGCATCCTTTGGGATGCAAATAAACCAACTCATTCCTGAGTGGTTTTAGATGTTGAGTTGCTTGGACTTCAGACACAAGAAGCTTTCTTCAAGCTCAAATGGGGTAATTTTGTTGGCTCCTGTTTTTCTTGCAGAAAGTTCGGGTACATGACGGCGGAATGTTCTTTTCAGAGGTTGTTCCCGTTGTACTCGTGTAGCAACAGAAGTGGAAAAATGTAGTGCATGCCCGGATTGTCACATTGGATAAGGGAAAAGTAAAAATTGGCATGGCAAGCCCTCCTGTTACAAAAGGGAAAGAAAAGGAAAGACAGGAGCCCAATGAATAGCGGACACCCAAGAAAACTGTCCCCCTTAGACGAAGACTAATAGTGTCTTGTAATTGGACTGAAGGATCCTCCACAGCGAGACAGACTTCTAGGGTGCCTGATATCTCGGATGATGTTACAGGTGTGGGAAAACTAGGCTACAATTGTGAGGGGTAACCCCTTGTTTCAAACACTGTGTCAAATCCTTATGTGTCTATTGTCTCTGGCAATCTTTTACATGCAAACAATGTTCATGGTGATATTTCACTTTATGCATTGCATACTGATACAGGGAGCCAGGCAGCCATGCAAGTTGAAGGGTAACCTGTTTTGTTTACACTTGTTGTACATATGTATATACCAGTCGAATTCTTTACATATAATGTGCAATACCTCTGTGATGCAAATAAATGGAGGCTTTTTTGGTTGTATGTAAATACTATGCAACCACATAGTTCGTTTGCAAGAGCATAATCACCATGCTTTTGCTGGTGGACATGGGGTTTTCTCTGGTTATCACATCTTTTATGCTGGGAAATAAGCCTTCTTTGGTGCTCTTATCATGGTTAGACATGAACTTCAACCTTATTTGGCATACAATGATCCCAATGGCAGATGGATTGTTGTGCAATGTATGATTGCTGATGAGCTGTATGAATTTGCGAGTTTTTGTGCCCCACAAACTTCAGCGACCAAGGCTACATTGTGGCGATCTTTTCAAACATATCCATGGCTATCAAATTCTTTTATCCACGGCTATCAAATTCTTTTATTACAGGGGATTTTAACAATTCACCTGCCTGTGCTCATAATTCGTTATCAGCGCTCTCATATGATGTGCTTTGAGAAACAAAAAACCTCAATCTTTTTTTTTTTTCCAGAAAGGAGACTTCTATTAAGTATGAAAAAATTTTACAAAATGGAGATTTCACACCAAAAAAGGTGGAGATCTCAACCAATCAGGAGCCCTGTGCTGCCAATAGGGTCCCGAATGAGAGGACATGAAAAAGATACCAATGTCCCACTCTCTCATAAACTGGCCGCACTTCCTCTCCGCAGCCCTCGAAGATCCCTGGATTCTGGCCTAGGTAGCCATGATGGTGTGAATAATAATCTCCCAAGAACTGTCTAACCTCTGTGCCGAAGGGACAAAGTGTGAAAGTGGCAAATCTTGAAGACAACACTACCGAGCAACTCCTTGCCTAACCATAATGGCCAAGCTCCTGTCAGTCCCCTCGAATCTCAACTGAGGCCCAGACTGTGTCAATCAAATGATAGAACCAAAAGAAATGATAGCATCCCTCTTAATCCTACCAAAGAGGTGTGCAATCGCAGACCAAACCCTCTGTGCTTCCCCGCATTCCCATAAACAATGGTAAACTGACTCCGAAGCTCTTGCACATCTAGGGCATGCTGGGCAAGCACCAGTAACTGACCTCCACTGATTGGTGGCCAGACCACCATGAAGAGAAACCCAGATAAAGGAGGAAATCTGTGGCTTCCTACAAGAATGCAACAATCTAATGCGTGCGATCTTTGGACACATCTCATGCCTCAAAAGTTGGGCTTTACTTTTCATCATAATGCACTTACAGACTATTGGGCTCGTTTGGATAGATGGTACCTTCTCTATGCTGCCCAATATGATGCATATACATACAAAATGTGGATTGATCATTCATTGAGGCTTTCTGATCATGCGCCTATATAGCTTGGTTTATACTTTGGTATGACCATGCTCTGCCTGACAAAAGATTGTTGATGCCAAATAATAGATATCTATCACATGATCACTTTATGCAGATGGTACATGCTGCTGTCCATCCTCTTACACTCCACATGAGAGAGGATTTAGATTTTGCTTGGTATAGTTTTGTGATGCGCATGCAAGCTGTCATTCAAGATTATGGTAGATGGCATATGGGGGAAAATAGGTTGCAGGTGGCTCATGCGAAATCAGCCCTGCAAGAATACACTAAAACTAGCCAATTGCGACCTTTGACAGTAGATGAACATTGGAATATGACACAAGCCAAACATTGTCTTGACTAAAATGATGCTCTCAAGTTGAACAAGTGGAAAACTCGAGCTCGACAAAAGCCCTTTCTTGATAAAGGTTGTTCTCCCAAATCTTTTTTCAAAAATCTCCATACAACTAGACAGAAAACACTCTATTGCAAGAGTGAAAGTATCTGATGGAACTTGGACATGTAACAAAGCACAACTTGCAAATGTTTGTCATCACTATTTTGTAGTTAGCCTGCTCCTCAGCCCCCTTCTGATGAAGTATTACATGCACGTCATGAACTCTTGTAGTATGTTCACCCTATAGTCACTCCGTATGAGGCAACTGCTATGGATGCATCTTTTACTGAGAAAGAATTGGATATTGCTCTCAAAAATTTGGGTAAATGGAAATCCTCAAGATGGGATGGTCTTACGGTAGAGTTTTTTCATGCATTTTGGGATGTTCTGAAACAACCCATCCTCTTGATGGTTAATTATTGTTGGTCGATTGGAAAGCTGCCAGCATTCTAGAAAGAAGGCTTACTTAAATTGCTGCCCAAAAAACAGCTTTGTGAAGGTTTAATGGATTGGCGTCCCATCTCTCTAATGCCTATGGTGTACAAGCTTGTCACCAAGATGCTTCTGAATAGAATCAAAGGTATATTGCATGCTTATACACACACACACACATATATATATATACATATATATATATACACATACACACACACACACACACACACACACACACATATACATATATATATATATACACACATTATATATATATATAATGTGTGTATATATATATGTATATATATATACACATATATATATATACATATATATAATAGGTTGTCGGTCAACCTCGTCCAAAGACCTAGGAAGCCTTTGTCGCAAAAAATATCTCATGCTTCTCCATGGTCTGACAATGGCTGCAATAAGAGGGGAAGATGGTGCCCTAATATCAGCCTCTGTGAACAAAAAACGTGTGTTGGGCATCCAGTCTCTCCCGACCCTGGGTGTACATCTGGAAATCTGAGACAAGAAAAAATCCTTCCAAGGCTCAGTGCCTGGTAGGAAACCTCTGACCACAAGTTTGCAAAGCAACGCCCTGCATTGAACATCTGGATCGATAATATCCAAGCCCCCCTCTCTTTTGGGCTGAATAACTATGAGCCAGGCTACCCTGACACGAGTGTCTGAGGTGCCATCCAAGCCCGACCAGAGAAAATTGCGGATCAATCTCCGCAATTGGCCAATGCACGCACGTGAGGAGTATGGGAGCATAATCAACAATCCTATCCATAAGCTTCTTGGTAAATTGCATGCTTCCTTTGATTCTTTTAGGGATCATATTTACTTCCGTGATCCTCTTCCCCCTTTTGAGCAAGTCGTGAGTTATCTCCACGACAAGTGCATGCTTCGTGGAAAAGGCAAGTCAGAGTCTTTTTGTTGCCTCTGACAAGGGCAAAGGCAAAGGCGGAAAAGGGAACTCCAACAACAACAAAAACAAAGGCAAAGGCAAGGTAAACATGATTCAAAGGAGTCCAAGGACAAAAGCAATGAATGTGATTACCATGGCAGGACAGGTCATACCAAGACTCGCTGATTTGCTAGTCGCAATAGCTCTCGAGCAGAGATGAGAGCTTGTTTGGCATTGACTCCTCTCCACCGGATGCATCTCTAGATTTTTTGGATGATCCATTCCCGACAGATGTTAGCGATCTTATACCTCTTCCACGTCTAGCACCTCCTCCTCCTCCTACTACTGCAACAACTACTACTTTACAGCCACCAGTTCCTCTTGTCCCAACTTCTACAACTCCCAGTCCCTCTACTAGTCATACTTTGACTCTGGGATTACCCACACCAGTGCTTACTTCATCACCTCTCCCAACAGCCCTTTGCTATAGCTGGATATTCTTCTTCATGCTTTGAGAGGGAGGCTGGCCTACCTCGGTGGGTTCAACTACTTTTTAAAGATTCTGGTCCCACCGATGCACAACTTCACAACCATACCATAATATTGATGCCTTCTTGTTATCTCTTGGCTTTGAGAGGTCATATGTAGACAACAATCTCTATGTGCTTCTTTCTTATGGTGGGGATATTTGTGTCATTGTTTTTATGTTGATGACCTCATCTTTTCTGGCTTAGATACTGAGTTGGTCACACAAGTTCAATCCAAGCTTTCAAAGACATTTGAGATGACTGATCTTGGCCTTCTTCATTATTTTCTTGGGCTAGAGGTTTAGCAGAAAGATGATTGTGTCTTCATTTCTCAATAGAAGTATGTTAAGAAGCTGCTCTCACTTTATGGGTTGTCAGAGTGTACAATTCTTT
This sequence comes from Cibotium barometz, assembly GCF_041138505.1. Taxonomy (NCBI): domain Eukaryota; kingdom Viridiplantae; phylum Streptophyta; class Polypodiopsida; order Cyatheales; family Cibotiaceae; genus Cibotium; species Cibotium barometz. The sequence continues at coordinate 34,414,358 of NC_141081.1, read as the reverse complement.
CTTGTCCCATCGATCCCAATGCCAAGTTATCCAAGGAGGATGATACACCCTTGGTAGAGTACCGACAGATTGTTGGCTCATTGCTTTACCTTGCCAACACCCATCCAAATATCTCCTATGCTATGAGTGTTCTCAACCAGTTCTCCTCAACTGCTCAAAGGTCTCATTGGCAGGCAACTTTGAGAGTTCTTCATTATCTTCGAGGTAGTTCAGATTATGGCATCACCTATTCCAATGGTGCTGATTTGGTTCGTTTCAGAGATTCTGATTGGGCAGGCTGCATTGATACTCGGAGGTCTATATCTCGATATTGCTTCATGCTTGGTAGAGGATGTTGGAGCAGGAGAGCAAGCTAACTCTAGGTGCAGAAAGGAAAGATAGCAAACATAATGAAATGGAAATGAAAGCAATGAACAAGTACTTACATGTAGACCAAGATAGCTTGATTTGATTGATATGACACACAAGAAAAGTACATCACTCTTATAGAGTGAACACACACACTCAAGTACCATATGCTTATGAAATAACTCCCAAAGTGACACGTGGCACTCTCTCACACAAAGACTTATAAACTAGTTCATAGTACACACTAGAACACTCTCTTTGACTATGATTTCTCCAACATCCCTCCTCAGAGCAAAGAGTGTGAGACCCAATACGCAAGGAGTAAACCGATCCCCCCTCCACCGCAATACTGCAAAGAGCTAGTCCAACTGACCAACACCTCCCGTGTGTCAGTGACTACTCAGTCAGCTTGCGACCGGCAGTGAGAACCATCACTCGTCACCCCTGTCTTACTCTGAACTGGGTGTCAATACTTCATATCAAAGTAAAAACAATACACATTTTTGGGGGACAACCCAGGGCAGAGAACCCTTATTGACCATCATACAACACACTGTTTATTTCATTCATTTTATGCATAATGCAAGAGTAGAGCACCCATACACACAGAAGAAATCAGAAACAATAATCTTTGTAATCCTCATCGAGCGTGACATGGGCAGAAAGTGCATCTTCGTGAAGCGGGCAGAAAGTGCATGATCTTCATGAAGCTAGTCTGGTGGTTCATCAGCAACAAGATTAGCATGGTGTTGTTCTTGTTCTTTCTCCTTCTTCTCGAAGTAATTGGTTTCAATATGACCTTTCCGCTTACAGTATCTGCATATAATGTTCTTGTTGGTTTTCCATCTGCTGGTGGAGATAAATGCCTCTTCAGTGCTTGAGGTCAAGGATGTAGAAGTGGTTTCCTTGTTCCGGCGGTCTTTCTCAATGAGAAGAGCAACCAAGTCATCATATGTAGTAGCGGCCAGGCGTAATACTTCAATGGTCTGCTCAAAGCGAGAAATGCCATCTTGTCCTCATCATCTGGAGAACACTTCAAACTTGATAATTGTGGAACAAGAGAATTAAATTTGGAGAGATGATCACTTAGCTCTTCATTGTCTCGCATTTTCAATTCATAAAACATTAATTTCAGAAAAACTTTGGAATTAGTGACTTTGTTACCAAAGATGCTCTCCAATTGATGCCAGATCTCCTTAGCCGTGGATGTAAAGTCGACGTGATGGTCAGTGAGGACCGCCTAGCTCCCCGAACCCTAACTTGCGCCCCTCCGCCTCTGTGGCTGCTTCGCCCCTCCTTCCTCCGCTTCCCTTCCTTCCTCCATCACTGCGCCCCTCCGCCTCTGTGCCTGCTTCACCCCCATCCACACTCCGCCTCCCATCCTTCCTCCATCGCCATACGCCCCTACCTCTGCCCGCCCTTCTTCGCCTCATCCTTCCCCACTGTTCGCCCCTGCCTCTGCCCGCCCTTCTTCGCCCTCCAGTTTGCGCTGTTTCACCTCCCCTCCTCTCCCCGCCTCCCCTCCTTCCTCCGCCTCTTCCCTCTGCGCAGCCCTGTTGTGCTGCCCTTCCCCCGCCCTTCTTCGCCTTTGCGTGCAGCCATCTCCCCCTTGCTTCCCTTTCCTTTTTGCTTTTCCCTTTTCCACCCTCCCTTCCTTTCCTCTGCCTCCTTGCCTACCTCTTCCCCTTGGTTCAAATTGCTTCTCATCCGGGTTCAAGTCGACCTTTTTCTTCGATTAGCATCATGGCTAATCATTCTCCCTCGGCCACGCGAACCATTGTTTTTTTCCAAAGCCGAGCTTGCGGCCCTCTACGCCGAAATAGAGAAAGACTCCAAAACTACCCTCATTGCCAGAATCTTTGGATCTCACCCATCCCATCTCCACGCTCGGGATTGGATCCTGGCGGCTCTCCCTCCGACCTTGCTCTACACTTTCGAGATGTCAGGTTGCTTGGAAGAGGTTTCTTCCAAGTGGATTTTGATTCTGAGGACGCAGCCTCAGAGGTTTTGAAGGGCAGCCCTTTGCCGTTGGGCCCGAGGAAGATATTCTTTCTTCCCTACTCCAGCTATTTTGACCCTGTTGAGGAAGACCGGAACCGTTTCCCGATTACTCTCAGATTCCCAGGTCTTCCAAGCGCATATTGGCCTATGTTAGAGGCCATCGGGTCTTCTTTTCGGCTTGTTCTTTGAGTGCCCCCACTTCACGCCTTGCCGACATCTTCTGCCGAGGTGGTCACTGCCTCAGCGGATGTTGTCCCCAGGGTCATGGTTCTTGCCCGTGACATTGAGCTCTTTGAGGACTATGTTTTGCTTCCGGGCCCTTGTGGCCCTTTGAAGCAACGTATGGAGATTGCAGGTAAACCCGATCAGTGCCGTGTTTGTCACCAACAGGGTCACTTTGCTCGAGATTGTCCTCGGGCTCGAGGTCGCAGGAGGCCTCGTAAGCGTGCTTCTCAGGCGCCACCTCCCTTGGTTTCTTCCCGTCCTCCAGTCTGCAAGGTGTGGCGAGCGGTCTCTCACGCCGGCACCCGTGGTGCGATTGATGGGAAGGCCCCCTCGGATCATGTACAGATAGATGATGTTTCTGATCAGAGGGATGTGTCAGCTGATGCATCTTTGCAGAGAGATGATATCTCAGATCAGGATGATTTTGTTGAGTCCTCTCTACTTGGAGGGGACGATATGCAAGATGTTCAGCACAATGGGGATCATGTATTGCAGGATTTTCAGCATGATGCCATTGCTCTTGATGCCCCGCAGGGCGAACAGGTTTCTTGTACATATGCAGGTACTGTGCAGGGCCTCGGACAAGGGCATGTCAATGGACTTTGCCCTGTGGATTTTCCCGTCCTCCAGCATTATGAGAGGCGTCCTCAGGCTGCCCATCGTCTTCTTAGATCGGGGGTCAAACCTTCTTCTCTTTCATGAGAATCGTCTCATGGAATGTTCAGGGCCTTGGACGGCTTTCCACCCGCGGTAGGAAGCGCCTTCTAAAGGACTGCTTCACCTTGCTGTTACAGGAGGGTCTATGGATGTGCTTTTGTTGCAGGAATACAAATTGGATAGATCTCAATGTGGCAAAACTGGTAAGATGCTTTCTGGCCACACCACTTGGTCCTCGACAATTGGGACTAGAGGGGGTGTGTGTATTTCAATGGCAGCATCGATTATACCTCATGTTATTGGGCACGGTGTTATCATCCCTGCTAGAGCGCAGTGGATCTTGATCATGCATGAGGGTCAGAAATTGGGAATCTTGAATATCTATGCACCTAACATGAGAGGTGAAAGGGTGGCCTTTTGGGACACCATTACAAATGTCATTCCCCAGGTTGATCATTGGATAGTGGGAGGAGATTTTAATATGGTTGAGCAACCTTCTGACAAGAAGGGTGGACGCGAAGGGGGTTTAAACCCTTTGGAGCGAACCTCATGGGAGAGGTTCACGCTTTCCTTTTTTGGCAGGGATTGCTGGACTGAGGATGATTTCCAGAGAAGGCCAAATTCCTTATCTTTCTCTTGGCATAACCACAGGAGCGGGGAGAGAGTCCGCCAGGCAGAGACCAATGAGGGCAATGGCTTTTGCATTTTGCTGCTTCCAATTTTTTCTTTGTGGTTGATCAAGTGCATCAAATGTGTCGTTCTCAACTACTTCCGAGACTCCTTCACGCATAAGTAGCAGCTGCATCTTGGTTTGCCATGTGGGAAGCCTTCCCCCTTGAACAATGTACTAGAAGATAGCGAAGTCATGACTCAAATCTGAACTGAAAACTTTAGCTCAAAAGCTTGAAGGTGACCATCTGAACATCTACCAATTCCTCTTCACGAGGGCGAGACGATTTTGCAGGGGCATCATTTTGCGTCTCATTTAGAGAAAACCGATTGGCAGGAGCATCAACATCAATACCATCATACATGTGAATTAATTGCCCATGTAATACAGTTGTCCGCATTTTGCCTACACCAGCGACTCCTCTAACCACATCCGGGAAAGAGGCAGAAGTGTCTAACCCATTTTTAGAAACATTTTCAGTCCAGTTCCTTTGGACTACTGGTCGAGGTTTAATGACTTTTTTAGGTGTTTGCCAGGCATTCAATTCCTGAGCCTCCTTATCTTTATCCTTGGACACTGATGGTGCTTTCACCCCCAAAAAAAAAAAAAAAAGTGCGTGCGCGAGTGTGCGTGTGTGTGGGGAAATGAAAAAATCTAAATACATGAAAAACTATTGCCAAATGCAAGTCCTATGCAGGAAACTCTAATGAACATGCACAAATCTCGTTGTAGATGCAAAAGCATAAACCCTAATTTGGTTGCCTTTGAAAAAATGAAAACCTAAATTTGTTGCATGCACTTTTCTACAAACCCGAATAAGAAATGCTACCTAGGAAGAACCTAGATTCTCTAATACCAATATCACATGTAAAAGGGTACTCTTTAAGAGCTCAAACTCCATACTTTTATTGCGGCGACTCCACAACCAATCTTGTTCTTATGGTTTGGATGATGCACTAGAACCTTGCCCATAATGAACTCCATATCATCGTTGGCTATCTGCTGACCATCATCGTACCTATTAGAAAATTTGCGAAAAAAGAAGGGAAAATGTAAGTTATTGCCTTTATATATAATGAAAATCTAGCCACAGTTAATCAAATCTCACGTGTCTTTGCTTTAAAATGTCTTAAATTAAGTAAGGCATAACCACATATGGACATAACCACGTGAATGAAAAGGGGGAAATCTTCCCTGTCCAACACTAGCTGTATGATGGGTTGGGGAATATTTGAAAAGACTCTAAGTAGAGCCTAGAGTCAGCATGGTTGGCACTTTCTGGGTACAGAAAGTAAAAACATCAAATACCTGTGGTGAAGGATACTTTGTACTGAGCTTGTGAGCTGAGATATGCTCTGCCTTTCTCTCGACTCTCCTTTGGCATCCATGGTATCATCTTGCCTTATTGTCAGAGTCTCTTCTGGGTAGTAATTATCTTGAGGTTCAAAACCAGCGGACATTTCTTCTGGAAGCAAACAAACTTCGGTATCCTTGGTCTCTCTCTTCATTTCCATGGCGTCTTCTTGGTAGGGATCATTTTGGGGCTGAAAACCTGGGGGTATTTCTAGATACGTTTTCATATCCATATTCTCGTCCTTCATTTTCATGGTGTCTTCTCGATAGCTGTTATTTTGATGCTCAAAACCAGGGGGGTATGTGATATCCATATCTGCACAAACACACTCCATATTTTTACTTTTTTGGCTTGCTTCCATGCAGGCAATTTGTGAAATTAATAGGAGGATATCTTTCTCTTGAGCTTTTGAGGACATATCTTCCGTTTCCTGATTAAGCTGCACAAAAAAGAAGAAGAAAAAGAGTACATTTCAATAGTCTGGTCTATTTGAAAGTATAAAGAAATCTGAATATGAACACGGGCATAGGACTTAGAACATAAAGCCTCTTAAAATGATGTCTGCAAGATTTTGTTGTAGCCTACAATCAACAAGATGGCCAGTGTTGGTAAGGGATTTTATAGAAATATAGTCACATCTTCCAAGACAGCCAACATCCCTTTGTAATTATCCATCCTTGCATATGAATTGGAAATACCACCCAAAATTCACGCTGTTATCAAGGCAAGAAAACTACTCTTTTGGACATTTTCTTCAAGAATGATGAAAGAAGAGGCACAAGATCAAGTTCACTTTCAAGCACGCTGTTGGTCAAATTGTTTCCCTAGAAATAACCTTCTCTCATTCATATTTCATAGCTTGGCATAGGAAAGAAGCCTTATCACAACTCATGATTGCCCTAGATGCTCTGCATCATCAGATGCTATTTAACATGCCACCTAATATTTCTAATGGGGCATCCTTAAAACATGCAAAGCTGCCTCCATTGTAGACCAGTGACCATATGGGGAATGGGGTCAGCACACCAATGATTCCAATATTGGCAGATATTCAACTGGACTGAGATTCGCACAAACAATGGCCTTTGGAGTTGAATTTTATACCTAGAGATGATAAGGGTGTGTAGAAATGGATTAGCATCAGCATCTTGACATAATAATAATGCAAGAAGATGATTAAGACTAATGACAAAACTAGAGCATAAGGACAAGGGGAGATTTAGCGAAAACCTCATATAGATAGAGGGCCTTTAGATAGGCCTAAGCATATCTCCATTAGCCACTAATTGTGACTCCTAAGCTTGACTAAGCCATCCCCTAATCTTGCCTAGATTTGAGGACCACCTCCCTTGAATTGGAGCACCCACTTGGGCCTTTTCTCATCTTTTTCTAGGTGCCTTCTTTTGTATCAGATATCTTCAGTGGGATCCAGGAGAGTGGGAGTGGATTGATGCCTTTGATCCTTTGAAAAGCCTTCCTTTTTTCAGTTTCACTGTTCGGAATGCCAAGCTTCTCCTCACTCGACAGATGCATAGGATCCCTACTCTCAGGCCTCATTGGGAGAGCTATGATATTTCTCTAGTGATACAGCGCAGATATTGGCATAGACTTTGGCACTCATACAAAAGGAGCCAGATCTCTCATTTCTTTTGGTTATTCTTACATGGTGGTCTCCCCACCAATCAGTGGAGATCAGTTTTCGGTGTAGCACCTTCCTGTCCTAGATGTGTGGCGCAGATTCTGAGTCCGTACAACATTGTCTATGGGGGTGCAGCATTGCACAACAGATTTGGGGTCCTGTAGCCCAACTTATGGGCAAATTGAGTGGCCGAGCCATGCATCTGACTTGGGGGGCAATTGCTTGGCTCTCCCAGTCCGGTCCGCAACTTTTTTATGAGGGCAGTGGTACAGATTTTGTTTTTTTCATTCGTAGAGGTATTGCCCAGCATGGTTTATTGTAGGATGTTCCTCACTTTGATTATACACCCGCTAGACAGAGGATTGACACCAGTTGGGAGATTATTGCCAGTATTACAGCATGGCAGATATGGAGAGCTAGATGCACGGAGGCTATTGAGGGTGTCCAGATTTTTGGGTCTCAGTGCACTAGTACTATATGGGTTGATATCATCCACACTCTTATGGCTACTTGGGCTCGCATTCAGGGGCCCTCTCATTCTGCGCAGGCGAAGCGTGTGATATTTATGCAGGAATGGGACCATGGCATCTTCTTTTCCTCTAGTACCACACGTCTTACATGGCATCATGATGCTCCTCAGTGGTTGAAAGCACCTTACATATTGGGGTGATTCTATTCTCTTCCGGCTTATAGCTGTGATTGTTGTAAGTTTTTCTCATACTTAATAGAAGTCTCTTTTTGGAAAAAAAAAAAAAGGGTATTATTATTTTTGGGAAGTTCGAGTTTTTGCTATTGACGTTTTGGAGAAAGCAGGCGGAATCGCGTTTCTAGCTATAAAGGCGAAGGGTGGCAGATTGTGGATCATCCACGAGTGGCGCATGGCGTATGGCGCATCCCCTTGAGCGATCGTGCTGGCGTGTGGTATATGCGGGCGCATCACCTTGGACCAAGCGGCTGTGCGTACGGGCTACAACCAGGCAGGCGATCTTCTGCGAGTGTGGAAGCAGCCAGGCGGGCAGTGTTCAGCAGCGTGGAACAGGCTGGAGGACTGCAGGCGGCCACAGAACGCTCGACTCTTGAAAGGAGGCGAGCTGAAGGAGGCGCCGAGGGGCTAACAGCCGAGAGGTTTCTCTCTCTCTCTCTCTCTTGGCGAGTAAGAGGGACTGCAGGTGGCGCCAAATTCAGAGTGTAGTCTTCTCTTTCATCTTCTCTTCGCGAGTAGAGGAGCGCACGGCCGATGATGGAAGCAGGGGTGGAGACTAGAGATCAGTTTCTCTTTCTCTGCTGTTTTTTTCAGTTCAGGCCCCCAAGGCATCAACTTACCCACCTGCTGCTACTTGCCTCCCCACTTGCAGCTGGCCATCTATGGGGGCCTCCAGCTGAGGAGCAAATTCAGTACTAGAAGGGGGACCCCTTCAGTCCAACATGGACAGCTCGCCAGCAACAAGGACTAGAGGTGAGAAAGAGAGGAAATACAGCTCGATTTGGGCAAGCTCACAGAAGATCGGCGACCCCCATATCAAAACATGCCTGATGAGAGAAGTATGCAAAATGCAGGATACTGACATTGAGCACCTACAAAAGAAGCTCAGGGAGAACAAGGATAGTGATGACCTTAGGCATGAGTTGTGTGCCTCCATGCAAGAGGAGATGGATAGGTGGAAGGCAGACATGCAAGCATACATGGCAACTCAGCTAAGCAAGATGAAGGAGGAAATGGTCCAAATGTTGGACACAAAAACCAGCCACCACACCTCACTAATCACGGAGCTGGAGACCCAAGTCGCCACCCTTGGAGTGGAAAACGAGACCTTGAGGGCACGTACTCAATTCGAAGAAGGAGAGATTCAACTATCCCTCAATGATGAGTTGAATACACTTAGAGTGCAATTGAAGACCCTCTAGGAACAAGAGGAGAAGAAGGCAAATGAGGCAACCACATGGGCCGAGGTGATTAAGAAGACACAGAAACAAGTGGAAGAAGCAGGCAGCTAGATTGAGGTTGCCAAGAAGCAATGTAACCCACCATCATCCCCAAACATCATCAATGACACACTTGAAGAGGAGAAAAGAAGAAAGACTAGGGCATTGAATGTGAGAGTGGTGGGATGGAAGGAAGGAGCCTCGACGAAAGAGGACGCCATAGCACTATGCAAAAAGCTGGAAAAGCTGGAAATCGCTGATACCCCCTTCGTCGAGGCATGGAGAGTGGGCAAAGACACCACCAACAAGGAAGGCGCACTCATCCTCAAGTTTGCGGGGTTGGAGGCGAGGCAAGCATTCCTTACCAAAAGGCGGGCACTAAAAGGAGAAGCGACTTACCTCGAAGACGATCTCACACTAGCACAGGTGGCACACAGGAGGGAATGCATGCCACGCATCTTGGATGCACGGAAGGCAGGGAAATGGGCAGTGTACAGAGATGGGAGGATGATCATCACCGAGCGACGTGCCCAATGACGGTGCGAGACCTATGAGACCAAGCTAGAGATTGCGGTTTGGAACTACAATGGCGCCTTGAGGACAAATGCAGGTCTATTCGAGGAGACATTTAGAGGGAGAGACTTGGTCTTATACACAGACTCATCACTGCCAGGGGAGTCGGCTTCCAGAGGTGAGAGGATACAGATGGGAGTCTATTCACTGCCCACACCCACGCACAGTAGGGGGTACCCGGGGGTCGGGAGGGGTGGCTTTACTATACAGGGAGAAGCTTCAACATGTGATACAGGTGGTCGGACGGCATGACGCCGCACGGTTTTTGTGGGTGAGGATCCACACAGAGAGGGCCCGAGACATCTACCTTGTAGTGTGCTACTTTGCACCCTCCAATTCTAAATATGCCACCCATGGAGAGTCCCCGTACCTGCCCCTTTATGGTGACATTATGAAGTTTTCTAGTCTAGGGGACATCCTCCTGGCTGGAGACTTCAATGCCCACACCGCAAGTGCACAGGTACCCTTCCGACATGGAGCTAGTATAGTGGACTATCTAATGGGATCCCACTCATTCTGGAGTTTACCATCTCTGCTCGCCCCATCGGTGTTGCAGCTGACCATGCATACCTGACCTTCTCCCTCACATGCCGATACACCATGCAACCACCTGCTTTGCCCCATCATCGCCCGAGATACCACTTCACTAGAGAGACCTCTTCCATCTATTCTGATCATGTCTACCGCATCCTCTTCGACCTCGACCCCCACATCCCACTTTGATGAGCTTACTACACACCTCTCAGCCACCCTCCATACGTCCGCTGCAACCGCCTTCCGACACTCCAGAGCCACCCCTACATCACCAGGAGGGACTGTCCCACAGAATAGCTGGCACGACGAGGAATATCGTGATACCCAAGCCCGTCTACATCGGGAGATGGCACTAGGATCCACCACTCACCAGCAGGCGCGAGTGATCTTTCGACGTCTCACACGGAGAAAGAAGAGAGCCTACCTAGCCAAGCTTGAGCACGAGCTATACCAGCTATTTCTTGGAAGGGACTGTAAGGAGACCTGGAGGATCTTCCAAGATCATCGCCTTCCACTTTCGATTACTTCACCCAGGACCTGGCACACCTATGCCACCTCTCTACCATGTCCTCGAGCAGCCACCTCTCCCCCATCCACCTGAACCTCGTCCCCCCCACTCTTCCTTCTTTCACCTCAGCATGGTGAGAGATGCTATTGACAGGATGCAGACCGGGAGAGCACAAGATCATGATGGACTCATCACCAAGCATTTCTCCCATGCTAGGGACACGCTAGCCCCTTTACTGGTTCACATGTTTAACAGGGCTTTATGTGAGGGCTTCCCCGTCAGCTCGTCATCGAATACTATTGTACCTATCTTGAAAGAAGGTGACCCCATGGCCCCCAACAACTATAGAACTATGATGATTGGTCACACCTTGGCCAAGATTTATGGTTCTATTTTGGAGCATGAGCTTAGTAGATGGTCCGGGAAGTAGAGACTCAGAGCACCGGGGCAGGCAGGCTTCAGGAGAGGGCACTCCACACTAGATCATATCTTTACACTATGGGGGATCATTGAGGAGGGGAGAGCTCACGGGCAATGGATATACTGCTGCTTTGTGGATTTCCGCAAAGCTTTTGATACTGTCCCACGGGCCAGACTGATCAAGAGACTGCAGGATATGGGAGTGCCAGCAGAGATGCTGTGGGGGATTATTACACTCTATGAATAAGTCACAGGCAGACTACGAGCTCCAGGAGGTGACTCAGAGATCATACACAGCACTATCAGGGTGAAGCAAGGCTGCCCCTTGTCTCCTACTCTATTTGGTCTATACATTGATGAGATCTCGGATTACATAGATAGACAGGGAGGACCGGGAGCACATATGGTAGGAGTCTTGATACCGATCCTCTTGTGGGCCTGACAGGCCAGATTTCTCCACAAGGGAGTGAAAACAACCAAATAAAACTAGTTCAAGTCGATAAAGAGGTGTTGGTCGGAGTAGCCCCAAATCACAGGCTCATTCCCACCTTCACTAGGTGGACACCTGCCTTTCACGGGTCTTCCGGGACCGTGCACCAACAAGCATGCCCGTACTAACGCAGGCCAAGGGGTACACCGCGGGGAGGGAGCATGGCCTGGTTCTCCCCAATTAGCTTTGCTCCCAAATTCCCTGGTGAGTCAAACCTTCACTGGCTCTCAGAAGCTCTGAGAGCGCGGTTAACAACTCTACATAGGGAAATATACTAGCCACACTAAGAATTTCCTGAACATGGTCAGCATATACATGCCATGCTCCTGCACTACACAACTTAAAGCATTCTCTGAATTTAAATTAGCAAATTTCAGATTTATACAAATGAGAAAAAAATATGAGAGCACCTGGTACAGTGAGTACAATCCAGATACAACCAGTACAATTTGTAGCAGGTACAATCAAGCACGTTAGGAACTTCACATGTGTGCAAGTACAGCTAGTCAATTAATATTCGGGTCCTGTACTTTGCAGGAGATACACCAAGTACATTAAATGCTTCACACGTGCAGGTACAGCAGGTACTGTTTTTAAAGCTGGTACAGTGGGTTCAGCAGGCAGGTACAGTCAGGTACAACAAGTACATCAAGTACTACATGCGGGTACAGCCAGGTACAGCTGGACAGCGGGTACACCAAGTACTCCTTGCGGGTACAGCCAGGTACATCAGGGGCAGCCAGCACATCCGGTACAAGAAGGCAGCAACACTGTTTTGCAGGTACACATAGGCAGCCAGCAGGTACCACACATTCAGGTGGGCGGGTACAGCTTGTACAGGGAGGCGGGTCCAGCAGGTCTGCAAAGCAAGTACAGTACGGACAGGTAGGGGGCAGGTACAGCAGCTCCTTAGGCGGGTACAGCAGGAGCAAGGAGGTGAGTACAGCAGCCGTCAGGAGGCGGGTACAGCAGGGCAGTACCAAGCGTGAAGGAGGAAGGAAAAGCCCCCAACCTCACACGTGGATAATTTCCAAAAAGGTTCCATACAAAAACCTTTATTTTTAAAGGTTATAAAACCTTAAATCAAGTGAACACTTTGGGCACCCTCAAAAGCAAATGTCCAGCCCCTTTTTAAAATGTGTGTGAACACATTAGCTTATAAACATTAAAGTTAACCATAGTTTATGGATTTTACCTTTTAAAAAGGCCTAAGTGAAAATACTTACCACCTGTTCACATGCCACACCACCAAGTTAGCAAACAGCATTTCACGGTACACTGGGGGCGTGCCCGTCCAGTGTACTGGCACGACATAACAGGCACACACATGGTAACAAGTCATGCAAAAACAAATTTATGCATACAGGCATAAATGCATGTATACAAATAATGGACAAAATCTCCCTTCCATGAAACTTGTACAAGAGGTTCCTGTCGGGCACAAAACTGGCGCGACAAATATAAATAAATATGTTCTGGTCTGCCTATGGAGTGCAATCCCATAGGTAAGACACCATCCTGGCCATACAGCACAAAGCAAATCACACACGGGTGGCACGAAACTGGTTCCCGTCCATGTGACGTAGCACTGGTCGCACGGGTGGCACTGATCTGGCTCCCGTCCATGTGACACCATAAAACTGGCCATTTCACATGGGACACTGGCGTGGCTCCATGTGAACATGGCACAAATCTGGCCGCTCTATGGAGTGACAGTCCCATAGAAGTGGCTCCAGAAATGGAGATGGACCAAATGGTGACATCCCACCAGCTGAGAGTGGAGATATGGGCCTAGGGCGGCCGCACCAGAGGACATGATATGCCAGCTCTGTCACATAGAGCCCGAGACAGAAGACCATTACATATGCCAATGCCCCGTGTACTATGAGATTCGGGAGAGGTTCCACTGCCTCTTTCGAGCTGGGTTCGGACCACTTTCCAGGATCATGGACTTCCCGGATCAGAGATGCCTGGGACTTTCTTCTAGAGCTCCGTAGACACAGGGAGTCCTTAGTGAGATCCAAATCAGCTGTACTTGCTCGAGGACCAGCACAGAGAGCTCTCACTGACTTCGTCTTCCATACCAGCACTCCGAGGGCTGATCCACCCATTATACCCACACCACAGGCTAGTGTAGGAGCTCGGCTGAGAGGTGTGACACTCGACAAAGCCACTGAGCTATGCAGAGCTCAACACCCCCAAACCCCATGGCCCTCGCCCACAGCCACACCACCACAGGAAGATCCGGACCATCATCGCAGGACCTTCTTGAGCCAGCTCAGTTTTACCACCTTGAGCACCATGTCACAACGGCCCATGAGGGATGTATTAGGGTGATATGAGAGCTCTCTACTCATGTACCTAGATCAGATTTTAAAGTTATAGATTTTTGTTATCTTTCTTTATTACTATTTTGTACCCAGGATTATGTACCTCATGGATATGATGTAACCTTTTGGTCTCATAGGTCATTTTGGCCTTTTGAAGACGTTAATACAACTTTCTTTCTTTTTCCTCTCTCTCTCTCTCTCTCTCTCTCTCTCTCTCTCTCTCTCTCTCGGCACAGAGAGACACAAATGAAATGAAATGAAATGTTATATTAACGTCTTCAAAAGGCCATCATGACCTATGAGACCAAAAGTTACATCATGGTGGATCTGATACAATGTCTGGATAAAAAAACCCAGAAAATGAAAAAGAGACCCTCTTGGCAGACAGGAGGCCGAGCCATGATGTACCTAGATAGAGGACCCTAACAGATTTCTTCGGCACCAGCACCAGCAACCCAACCCACACACCTCCTGATACCTCCTCCATTAGGCCATCAGGGCACCGACCACGCTCCCAGGGAGTCACCACTGATAGAGCAGTTATCTTATGTCGTGCTCATCGGCCACGCCCACCAGGATCCCGACCACGGCATCCTCACCATCGCCAGATCAGAGCCATTATTGCTCGGCATCAGAGGCGCCTACCTTGCTTCTACGACCTCTCCATTCTAGACAGCCCCATGGCGGAGATACTTGATCTAAGGAGAGGGCAACACTTCGACTGATTAGCATACATGGATCTACCTGATATACATTTTTTAGTATTTTCCAGTATTTTCTACTCAGTATCATCTCGGAGTCTTACAGTTCTGTTCTTATAACTGTAGGACAATCAGTTTCTTGTACTTTTTAGTCTCATTTAGTTGTTCTCTTTGATGAGACACCAACTTCAGATGTACTCTCAGTTTTGGTCTCATAGGCCACTATGGCCTCTTAGAAACGTTAATATATCATTTCATTTCATCTCTCTCTCTCTCTCTCTCACAGAGATCTACAGCTTGTTGAGTGCAGAGGATCCACAGAGGCCATTAGCAGAGCTCACACAGATCCTAACAGACGCTTTACATACAGCTGCAGCGACGGCCTTCCCACACACGCAGCCCACAGTACGATCACGTCCTGGGAGCATGCCCCAGAATAGTTGGTATGATGATGACTGTAGGGAGCTCAGAGCCCAGCTACAGAGAGAGGTGGCCACAGGTGTTACTACATATAGACAGTCACGCATCATCTTCCGATCCCTCATTCGGCGGAAGAAGAGAGCATTCTTAGCTCGGCTGGAGAGAGACATCTATCAGTTGTTTTTGAGTCAAGATTCTGGGGAGGCCTGGAGATTGCTTAGAGAGAACCCCCCGCCTCCAGCCATTACCTCTCCAGATACATGGGGCGAGTATGTAGCCTCCCTCTACACAGTAGCATGGCAACCACCACTACCGAACCCTCCAGAGCCTTGTCCACCCACTCCTACCTTCTTCATAGCAGAGATGGTGAGGAGGACCATCAACAGATTGCATACAAGGAGGGCACAGGATCATGAGGGCATTGTAGCCGAGCATTTCATACATACTAGAGATATGATTGTAGACTTGCTAGCTCTCATGTTTAATAGAGCCATGTGTGAGGGGTTTCCTGGGACTTGGAGCACTTCCACTGGAGTACTTCCACGATTGTGCCGGTACTCAAGTCTGGAGATCCGAGCCTGCCGACTAACTACCGCACCATTATGATTGGTCACTCGCTGGCCAAGCTATATGCCTCTATTCTTGAGCAGACAGGACAGTGGGCTCTCAGTTAACCTTGGTAAGACCAAGGTTATGGTGTTTAACACTATAGCTCAGTGGGTTTGTAGATCAGCACCTATTTTCACATATGGGCAGGAGACAGTGGAGTATGTTGACTCATACACATATCTTGGAGTGGTGTTCACTGGGCCCACATTTTCCATGAGGGGGGTAGCAGAGGCCAGATTGACTAGAGGATATGCAGCACTAGGAGGTCTAGAGAGGATGTGCTCACAAGTACAGTTTCAGGAGCCACGCACTAAGCTGTGGCTTTTTGACATGCTGGTCACATCGGCTATGCTATATGGAGTACAGATCTGGGGGCCTAGCCTAGATCGTCACAGTCGATCAGGACGCACATACGATGGATGAAGATCGATGGAGAGACCACTTGTGTCCATGATCTCCACGATGATTTGGGCTAAGGCCTCGGTACCCCATGAGATTATTAGAGCCGAGATGGGAGCACCACAGATCGTAGTCGAGGCTCTTGCCAGATCAGTGTCCTTCATTCATAGCACCTGGGAGCTTCCCTGACACCGGTATGCATGACTTGCTTTAGAGTCCTCTCATCAGCTAGCCATGGAGGGACACACTTCATGTTGGTATGCGCAGATAGCATCCTGGTTTGACCTCCACGGGTTCAGTTTAGATAGACTTCCACCCTTTCAGTACTCTCTGGAGGCACCCTCTCTCACCTTGACACATTCTGAGATTAGTAGAGTCATCAGATAGGACCTCATTCAGTTGGACACTAGGAGGACATGGCTAGAGCCCTCACAAGAGTTGGGGACGAAGATGGCTTTCTATAGAGACCATCTTCTCCACACCACTGAGGATGGCTTTATACTTAGACCGAGCTACATGGATACCCATCTGTCTCATGGA
>NC_141081.1:34270517-34393017 GCF_041138505.1 Cibotium barometz | reverse complement strand
ATCAGCTATGCTTTATGGAGTGCAGATATGGGGACCTTCAGTGGGCCATCACAGCGTAGGCGGGTGGAGAGGTATGGAGAGGCCTTTGGTATCTATGATTGCTAGGATTATTAGAGCCAAGGCCGTGGTACCTCATGAGATTATTCGAGCAGAGCTGGCGGCTGCCCCTCTGGTGATTGAGGCTCTTACGAGATCAGTCTCCTACATACATGGCTTGTGGGATCTCCCCCGAGACAGATATGCACGCCTCGCCCTAGAGTCCTCCCGACAGTTAGCTTTACAGGGAGACACGGCTTGTTGGTATGGACAGATGACATCTTGGTTCCAGGCACATGGTTTTAGCATGGACAGATTGCCTCCCTTCCAGTATTCTCTGGAGGCACCCTCTCTCACTCTCACACGGACAGAGATTACCAGACTCATCCGTCAGGATTTAGTTCAGCTGGACATTAGGAGGACATGGATACAACCGACTAAGGAGCTGGGCACGAAGATGGCTTTCTACAGAGAGCATTTTCTTCAGCTCACAGCAGATGGTTTTGTGATCAGACCCAGTTACATGGATGTACACTTGTCTCATGCAGTACGATGTGCTATTTGTCAGATTCGCACATCCTCACACCAGCTTGAGATTGAGATGGGCCGATATAGAGGTATACCAGCTGAGGCCAGGATATGCCGAGTATGCCATGGGGAGCCAGAGACAGAGCTGCATTATATATGCCATTGTACTGCATACCATGAGATACGTGGTCGTTTCCACTGTTTATTCAGAGAGGGTTTTGGACCACTTTCCAGAGTCATGGGATACTAGGACCAGAGGTGTTTGGGATTGTTCTTGCTTGAGCTGCGGAGACATAGAGATAGCCTGCTTAGGCGCACAGAGAGCCAGACTCAGAGGCACATTACAGATTTCTTTAGTCCAGCCATCACTGCGCCAGATGGACCACAGCAGCAGCAGGACATGGATACCGCCCACACCAGGGGTACACTGATTGATCGTGCGATTGAGCTTGGGTGGTCCAGACGCCCACCACTACGGAGGGGGGCATCCCAGCATAGACGGAGGTTGCAGCGGCAGATTCGGATTATTCTTGCGAGGCATGCGGGACACCCAGTCAGGGTGCTGACCACAGAGGATATTGAGGAGATCCGCCAGTGTCCGATGCGGCACATATTATGAGATGGAGGCACCTCCATAGTGTACCCCTCCGTCCCACATGATATTGTATCCCCTCACTATACTCCACTCACCTCCATAGCGTACCCCCCCCCCCTTGCTATATTCCAGTTCCAGTTTCATTTTCTAGGTGCCGGTAGTATCATCTTTATTTTTCATTTTCTGGGTTTTTTTATCTAGACATTGTATCAGATCCACCATGATGTAACTTTTGGTCTCATAGGTCATTATGGCCTTTTGAAGACGTTAATATAACATTTCATTTCTCTCTCTCTCTCTCTCTCTCTTCACTGATGTATACCATTTTATACCCCCAGTATGGTACAGGATGGAGCTAGCTAGGTTGCATATCATGATTGTATACTCCATGCATATAGCTTTGCATTCTCCTAGTAATAGAGCTCCATCCCCTGCACACCCAGATTCAGCTTTTTTATTCAGTACTTTTTCATTTTGTTGGGATGACAGAGGATACCCCATACAGGTACTCCGATTTGTCTCATAGGCCGAGTTCGGTCTTTTGGAAGACGTTAATAAAATCTTTCTTTCTTTCTTTCTTTCTCTCTCTCTCTCTCTCTCTCTCTCTCTCTCTCTCTCTCTCTCTCTCTGTGGAGCTACGTAGACATAGAGAGGGTCTCTTGAGAGGGAGGGGATCAGAGAGGGAGAGACACCTACAGAGGCAGATTACAGACTTCTTTCGACCAGAGATTGAGCAGTCAGGCCAACAGGCATTGCAGCTATTATACTTGCTGGAGCTGCGTAGACATAGAGAGGGTCTCTTGAGAGGGAGGGGATCAGAGAGAGAGAGACACCTATAGAGGCAGATTACAGACTTCTCGACCAGAGATTGAGCAGTCAGGCCAGCAGGCATTGCAGCTAGCCCGAGAGTATAGCCGCACCAGAGGTACACTGATTGATTTGGCTATAGAGCTGGGGCGGTCTAGGCGCCCCAAGATGAGAGGCCCATCTCGACACCGGCGGAGACTACAACAGAGGATCAGGACCATACTAGCACGGCATGGGAGACGTCCAGTCAAAGTACTCACCATGGAGGACATTGAGGATATCCGCCATCGACCGATGAGAGACATCTTTGGATAGTGATGTGTATGATGCTTACCTTTGTTGCTGGAGTTTTCCTCCCAGATGTTATCCATTAGGAGCTCCTAGTACCGTACTTTTCCTCATAGTTGTTTCAGTTTCAATTAGTTGTTTAGTTGTTTTTAGCTTTTCTTACACATACATTGTATCAAATCCACCAATTGTTGTAACCTTTTTGGTCTCATAGGTCATTTTGGCCTTCTGAAGACGTTAATATTTCACTTCATTTCATTTCATCATCTCTCTCTCTCTCTCTCTCTCTCTCTCTCTCTCTCTCTCTCTGTGTGGATCACCACAGCCGAGCTAGTAGCACCGATGGATGGAGATGTATGGAGAGACCCTTGGTTTCTATGATTTCCCGGATGATTAGGGCCAAGGCCTCCGTACCACATGATATTATCCGTGCAGAGATGGCTGCCCCCCCATTGGTAGTAGAGGCACTCACTCAATCAGTCTCCTTTATACATAGCACTTGGGCTCTCCCTAGAGACAGATATGCTCGCTTAGCCCTGGAGTCTTCACGACAGTTGGCATCACAGGGAGACGGATCATGTTGGTATGCACGCTTGGTTCTAGCTGCATGGCTTTAGTATGGACAGGCTACCTCCATTTCAGTACTCCCTGGATGCACCCTCTCTCTCTCTCACACGGGCAAAGATTACCAGACTTATTAGGCAGGACTTGACTCAGCTGGACACTAGGAGGACATGGATACAGCCGACACACGAGCTTGGTACGAAGATGGCTTTCTATAGACATCATCTTCTCTAACTCACGGAGGATGGGTTTGTGATTAGACCCAGCTACATGGATACTCATCTTTCTCATGGGGGGGTACGGTGTGCTATTGGTCAGATGCGCACATCCTTACACCAACTGGAGATTGAGACTGGCAAATTCAGAGGAGTACCAGCTGAGGCCAGGATTTGTCAGTTGTGCTAGATGGAGCCAAAGACAGAGTTACATTACACATGTCATTGTCCAGTATATTATGAGATACGAGGCCGTTTTCACTGCCTGTTCAGAGAGGGTTTCGGACCACTTTCCAGAGTCATGAGATACCAGGATCAGAGATGCCTCGGATTATACTTGCTCGAGCTGCGTAGACATAGAGAGGGTCTCTTGAGAGGGAGGGGATCAGAGAGGGAGAGACACCTACAGAGGCAGATTACAGACTTCTTTCGACCAGAGATTGAGCAGTCAGGCCAGCAGGCATTGCAGCTAGCCCCAGAGTATAGGGTACACTGATTGATCGGGCTATAGAGCTCGGGCGGTCTAGGCGCCCCAAGATGAGAGGCCCATCTCGACACCGGCGGAGACAACAACAGAGGATCAGGACCATACTAGCATGGCATGGGAGACGTCCAGTCAGAGTACTCACCATGGAGGACATTGAGGATATCCGCCATCGACCGATGAGAGACATCTTTGGATAGTGATGTATATGATGCTTACCTTTGTTGCTGGAGTTTTCCTTCCCAGATGTTATCCATTAGGAGCTCCTAGTACCTTACTTTTCCTCATAGTTGTTATTTCAGTTTCAATTAGTTGTTTAGTTGTTTTAGCTTTTCTTACACAGACATTGTATCAGATCCACCAATTGTTGTAACCTTTTTGGTCTCATAGGTCATTTTGGCCTTTTGAGGATGTTAATATATCTTATCATTTCATCTCATTCTCTCTCTCTCTCTCTCTCTCTCTCTCTCTCTCTCTCTCTCTCTCTCTCTCTCTCATCGTGGATTGCAGGCCTTGATTTAGAGATTGGGATACAGAGGATCAAGCTAAGATGCAGAGGATGATGTTCTTGGAAGAGATGTGTTGTTACTCTTCATCTTGGACTTATGTGTATTCAGGGATTGCTTGACACGTCCTCTATGTTTCTCTCTTTAGGTTTTGGCAACCGTGCTTGGATGGTTTATCTATCATGGAAACACGACATTCGTTTTTCGAGATGAAATAGGACTTTGGTATCGAGGAAACAGGCCTATGGTTTATGGGATACAAGTCTTTGGTTGATCGAATACAGGTCTTTGGTTTCATGTGGAAAACATGTCCTTGGATTCATGCGAACAGGTTGTAGCTTTCTCAAGGTTACATGCAAGCTGTGACTATAGGGAATGACATATGGTTTGGTACAGCCCTACTGCTATTTGGGAAAGGGTTTGAGGGATCCATGGTAGCGATGGAGAAGACCTTTTCAAGCAGGGAGGTGTTGTTCAGGTGTGCCTTCTCTATGGAATGCTTTGCTGTAATAACGAGAGTTCTTATTTGGAAGTCCTGGGTGAAACTATAAAGGATCCTATTGGTAGAGGATTCTACAAGTTGTACTTTGTACTCAAATTTTGATCAAGTAAAGAAATACCGCAAGGGGCGCCACTGCGTTTTGGGGCCAATCGATGTCCTTGTACTATTTGCAGGAGCACTCTAGCTCCCCTTGTTTGTTTCCTTTTCCAGGTCCCCATGGGTGATGAAGTGTTTTGTGTGCGAGTGTTTGTTCCACCGCCCGCCAGATTTCTGAAGGCCAGTTTCACCATGTGACCCAGTTTGCCACAAAAGTTGTACTTTACTCTGGCTCTCGGTCCTTTGGTGAAGAATGCTTTCTCCTCATAATGTGATGAAGGTTCACCCACTTTGACTTTGAATCTTTTCTCCTAAGGGCATCTACAACCCAATTGCTAGACCCCTTGTGGTATTGTATCTCAAGGTTGAACTCTTGCATGAGTTCAACCCACCTGGCTTTCTGACCGCACAAATCTCCTTGGTCACAAATTTACTTCAAGGAATGATAATTAGTCCACACAACAAACTTGGAACCGTAAAGATAATGTCTCCACTTCTTCAAGGCATGGATGATTGCAAGAAACTCCTCTTGTGTGGGGTACCGCATCTCAGCCTTAGTGAGCTTCTTCCTCTCAAATGCAATGGGTCAACCTGTTAAAAATATGGAAACAAGAGCTAGAAACTAGAAGACTAGAAGTGAAATAAGAACAAGATTGAAGGACAAAGAGTTACCTTGAGATGAGTGTAGACAAGACACAAGCTAGATACTTCTTATGATGTGACACCCACAATATATAGGTGTGTAGTACAAGAGATAGTAGCCACGCTGATATGTGGGACAAATAAGATGCCACATGGCAGACACACAAGACTCAAGACAAAAGTTTATACTAGACTAGGAAAAGAGTACACCTAGTGTGCACTTATTTCCAACACCCTCCTTAAGTGGACACTAGGAGGAAGACAAAAGACAAGATTGAAAGACAGACAGAAGAAGAGATAGAAAAGATCCTGAGACACCCCTCCTCAAGTGATATCCTCATATGGGTCCACAAGGGTAGGGACAAGATGGATCTAAAACAAGACATAGTCAGATTGATAGACAAATAGACAGACAGACAAGACTAGATAGACAGAAGACTGACTGTAGACAAATAGATGGACCTTGAAGACATCCCCTCCTCAAGGGAAATCTCTGCCTCTTGGGTAGGGACAAGAGAGAGGTCCAAAAGCAGAATGAGTAAGACACTAGAACCCCTTGACCTACATCATCGGTGGTCAAAGTGGTAGACAAGAAAGATGAAGTAATCAGAAAGCCCACGTTTCATCATATGAGGAATGAACAGCAAGATCTGCTGATGGAGATGCTGCAACAACATGGGCTGAGGTAGATGTAGGGGCTGATGTAGAGGGTTTAGAGTAGCAGTCCTTCTCCCGGTGATTACCACGGCCACAAATGGTGCATGGATGAGCCTTGAAGCAGTCCTTCTCCAGATGATTAGTTTTGCCACAATGGGTGCAAGGCTTTCTTACCTTAGAACTTCCTTTCTTTGCTAAAAATGCAGTGTCAGTTACCTTTTGTGTAGAAAATATGAAAGCAAGAGCAAACTAGAAATGAAACAAGAACACAAGTGAAAGACAAAGAGTTACCTTGAGATGAGTGTAGACAAGACACAAGATTGATTGATTATTGATGTGACACCTACAATTTATAGGTGAGAAGTACAAGATTGAGTAGACTCACTTATGGGATAAATGTAGAGGTACCACATGGCACTAGACTCAAGACACAAAGACTCACCTGAAACTAGACTAGAGAAATAGTACACCTAGTGTGCACTTATTTCCAACACCCTCCTTAAGTGGACACTAGGAGGAAGACAAAAAGACAAGACTATGACATGACAAAAGATAAGACCAAGACAGAGAGACTAGACAAGGATTGAGAGACAAGCTAGAAGACAAGATGGACAAGACTAGAAGACAGACATAAAGACTGATAGACTGAGAGACAAGACATGAGAGACAAAAGATCCTGAGACACCCCTCCTCAAGTGATATCCTCATATGGGTCCACAAGGGTAGGGACAAGAGTGGATCATAGACAGACAGAGAGAGAGACAATCAGCCAGTAGAGTGGTCCCACAGAGAGAGAAAATGTCAGATAGACATGAGAGAGTCTGACAGATAGAAGATAAATGGGGACATAGACAAAAAATGCCAAGAGAATGTGGGTAGCTAATCCACAAAAGAGAGGCATATAGACTGATAGATAGAGTGTCAAAGACATGTGACAGGATAGACACACAGGACAGACACATAGACAGAGAGACTGACTGATTGTAGATAGATAG
The DNA here is from genome assembly GCF_041138505.1 of Cibotium barometz. NCBI lineage: Eukaryota > Viridiplantae > Streptophyta > Polypodiopsida > Cyatheales > Cibotiaceae > Cibotium > Cibotium barometz. The sequence continues at coordinate 34,386,102 of NC_141081.1, read as the reverse complement.
AGAGATGGACCTAGATAGATAATCCCTCCTCAAGGGCAATCCTCCTGCTAGAGTGGGTAATGCAGGGGTGCCTCTTGGATAGGGACAAGATAAGTCCATGTAGACAAATAAACATGACATTACCCCATGATCTACATCATTGGTGATCAATGGTGGTAGATAGCATGAAAGCATAGACAAATATGAGAGAAATGGGAAGGTCTTACCATATTTGGCAGTGTCTAATCCCGTACAAGATAGAGAGATACTTGATTTTTGCTTTAGACTTGCTGCTGCAGGTCTGGCTGGTCCAATGGACAGCTAACCCACATGTTGATGAAGAAGAGAGTGGCATGGATGCAGATGATTGCAAACCCTAACATGGCAGCAGAGATGAGAACAGATCCGACATTGACTTCCCTTTCACTGAAAGTTCTGTTGAAGAGGATGAGGGGAGTGGTTCTGATGAGGTAGGCGAAGACCCAAGCTGCAAGGAGGCCACAGAGCAGGAAAAGAGAGACATGATTAGAGATTAGGGTTAAGGCGAGTCCCGCAGTAAAGAGGAGGGTGTAATTGAGGCGGAAGTGGGCGCCGTTCTTGCGGATCCGGCTGCCTGCTTCGGCCAGAGAGTCTGGCTTGGCGAAGGATGAGTGGTCCACGAGCTCCCGCCATGGCCGGCTCTGCGAGACGGTGTGCTGCCAAGTCTCTGAGATGCGGCCCAGAAAGGGGCCAGCAGCTGCCCGTGAGGACGCTAACGCTGATGTCGGAGCTCCTCCTACCACTGTCCCGACAGTAGTAGGGGTTTCTTGATTTGCCATCGCTTGATAGAGAGAGAGAGGTTGGTGCATGCCAGAGAGAGAGGCCCATGTGTTAGAGCGCGTGCCTTCCGTGTCCTGAGGTCCATGGCGATGGAGGCTTTGCACCGAACAGATCAAAACGAGAGAGAGAAATGAACCAAGCAAACACCAACGGGCTGCGCTGAATTGAGTGGGACAGCTTGGAGAGAATGGTGAAAGCTCAGAGGAAAAAAATATGAAAGCAAGAGCAGACTAGAAATGAAACAAGAACACAAGTGAAAGACAGAGAGTTACCTTGAGATGAGTGTAGACAAGACACAAGATTGATTGATTATTGATGTGACACCTACAATTTATAGGTGAGAAGTACAAGATTGAGTAGACTCACTTATGGGATAAATGTAGAGGTACCACATGGCACTAGACTCAAGACAGAAAGACTCAACTGAAACTAGACTAGAGAAATAGTACACCTAGTGTGCACTTATTTCCAACATTTTGTTGTTGAGTTCTTTCCTCTTCTTGGAGAGCATTGATGATACCTTCAAGAGTAGGATTATTGTGATACTTGAAGGTAGTGACAAGAGTAGCATAGGTGTCAAGTAAGCTTTTGAGAAGCATAGCAATAGCAATATCTTCGGAGATGGGGGACTTCACTGATGCAAGCTGAACCATAAGACTGCAAAGACAATTGACATGAGAGGCTATAGTAGCTCCCTCCTGCATATATAGATCAAAGAATGAGATCATAAGTGCAATCTTAGAGTTTTTAGAGTGGGGTCCAAAAAGGGTATCCAAAGTGATCCATGCTCAAGAAGCAGACTGTATGTCGGAGATGTGATGAATGTAATCATCTCCAAGACCGAGCAAGATGATAGCATAAGCTTTGTCATTCTTCGCAGTGGGAACATAAGTGACAACTTGCACAATGTCGGAATCTTCGGGAGCAGCATGGTGAACAACGTCCCAAAGACTTTCTTTCATAAGATGGCACTTGATTTTGATTTGCCAAGTATGAAAGTTGCACCCATTGAATTTGTCGATAGACATGAGAGAATGAGTAGAAGAGGCCATGTGGGAAGGTCTTACCTCTTGCTAAAATGCAAGGGCAGTGTCTATTCCCTTACAAGATTGCAGAAATGAATGAAAGAAGAGATTCAAATTGTTTTTAGAAGCCGGTCACCACTTGTCAAGGCCATAGCATGTGACAGCCCATCGAAGCATGAGGAACCAGCAGTTTGCAGATATGAGGATAACAAAAGGATTGACCAGCAAACTGAAGGAGACAATGCACAGTACCTTGTAGACTTCTTCAAGAGGAAGCGATGGCAGAACTGAATGCAACAAATAGCTCGTTAACAGGAGAAAAGTCGATCTGCAGCTGCCTCTAGATGATGCGCAATAAATCCCAGGCAGAGACAGTCCCTTGAGTAGATGAAGAAGGCAGCCAAAGGAGAGCACCAACAGTACAGCGGGATGTAGCAGTTCCAATATGACGGGCAGCAACAGCTCCAAGAGAGATAACAGTAGCATCTCCACAAAAACTTTGAATAAGGACAGCCCGATGGCTGAGATGAAGGCAATGGGCTGAAGAGGCTAGGAGGAACCTCGCTCTGATACCATGTTAAAAATATGGAAACAAGAGCTAGAAACTAGAAGACTAGAAGTGAAATAAGAACAAGATTGAAGGACAAAGAGTTACCTTGAGATGAGTGTAGACAAGACACAAGCTAGATACTTCTTATGATGTGACACCCACAATATATAGGTGTGTAGTACAAGAGATAGTAGCCACGCTGATATGTGGGACAAATAAGATGCCACATGGCAGACACACAAGACTCAAGACAAAAGTTTATACTAGACTAGGAAAAGAGTACACCTAGTGTGCACTTATTTCCAACACAACCATCTTGAAAAAGAGCTGCCCTAATGAAAAAATAACTAGCATCCGTTTCGACCATGAACGTCTTGCTAGGCTCCACTAAATGCAACATAGGTGCCGTAGTCACCAACTCGTTCGGAGCCTCGAAGCTCCTATTAAGGAATTCAAACCGAATAACCGAAGGACTATTGTAGTAATCCACTCATGAGGCATAGCTACATCATCCGTCTAAGAATCCCTCTAAGGTGCTAGGTGGATGCAAGTCTCCGATCCATAGGAAGACTTAAAACCTCTTCCAATAAATAATTGTCGATATACATCTCTCCCAGCGTGTCCACTGCCTATATTCAGATGCACTCAAACATTGCCCAACCTCATCTATCAGCCTCATCCTCTAGCCTAGGAAGCCTCTATCTCGAAGAAGGTATCATGCTACTCTCGGCTCTAATAATGGCCACTATAAGTGGAGAGGAAGGTGCTATATACTCTGCCTTAGTAAAGATGAAATGTGAAGTGCGCATCCAATCTCCACCACCACAAGGTGTACATCCAGAGATGCAAAACATAAAGAAATTCCTTCAAGGCTCACTGCTTGGAAGGAAGCATCTGCTGACCCTAACTTGCAAAGCAATGCATTGCACTCTATATCTGGATCTACAGTATTCAGCCCTCCTTGGGGCATATGACAATCTCCCAAGCAACTTTGGTCCAAGTGTAAGTGTACCATCCAAACTTGACTAGAGAAAGTTGTGGACCAATCTCTCTATCTGTACAAAGCATCCGCGAGAGAAGAACCAACATGAGGGAATGAACCAAGCTGAGGGAAGTTGTACTTGGTTAACCACCAAGGCTCTAGTGGAGGCTAGATCCAATCTCCTAAAACTCCAATGTAGAAGTTTCTTTCTAATGCTCATATGTATTGCTCACACCTTGCTCTTACGATGTACTAAATGCACAATAATTTTGGGTGACCGAAAATTGTAGCTCTGAGGCCATTGAGAGCGATTTGGTTTATGAGTCACAGTGCATTTATAGGATTTCGAGTGATATAATCCACACCCTCATGGCCACTTCAAGCCAGAATCCAAGGATGTTCGAGGGCTTCCGAGAGAGAAAGTGCGGCCGATTTATGGGTGGGTAGGATTATGGCATCATTTTCACTCCCACTCATATGGGACCTTGTTGTGGCAGCACAAGGTACCAGACTGGCTGAGATTTCCACCTTGTTTGGTTTCCTACCAGGCACACTGAGCCTTGGAAGGAGTTTTTCTTGTCTCAGATTTCTGGATGTACACCCCGGGTCGGGAGAGACTGGATGCCCAGCACACGATTTTTGTTCACAGAGGCTGATATCAGGGCACCATCTTCCCCTCTTATTGCAGCCATTGTCAGAGCATGGAGAAGCAAGAGATCTTTTTTGCGACAAAGGCTTCCTAGGTGACCGACAACCTATTATGTGGAACAAGCTCATTAGGGATCAGGCTGGTTAGCCACTTGGTGCATCTCGTTATATGCAGTGGTCAGGATGGGAGAGATGTGCATACATAGTTCTTGCTTGGAAGACCTTTAAGGGTCTTCTGGAGGATCAGAGAGCTGCATCCATTCAGCATTCGTATTGATCAGATTCATGCAGCTATTCCGCATGAATGGCCTCTATGGGATCTTTCATTAGGGGCTCTCGCATTCGTATTGATTAGATTGATGCAGCTATTCTGCATGAGTGGCTCTCTGGGATCTTTCATGGAGACTATCATCCGAGTTGGCTGGGAGCCTTTTCGAGGATAGGCATACCTCTGCAAGTCATTGCTCTCTCGGGCTAGGAGGCTATAGATTGCATAATTTACTCTATCATGCCTGGAGGGAGACTGAGGAGATGTAGTATGGAGGAGATCATATGAGATACTAGGCTTAGTCCAGTGAGGAAAAGAAACAATCACCCAATATGTAAGGTGATTTCATAAAGACATACAACAATCACAGCTATAAGCCAGAAAAGAATAGAATCACCCAAATATGTAAGGTGATTTCAACCACTAAGAAGCATCATGATGCCATGAAAGACTTGTGGGACTAGAGGAAAAGAAAATGCCATGGTCCAACTCCCGCATAAATATAACGTGCTTTGCTTGCATAGAACGAGAGGACCCTTGAATACGAGCCCAAGTAGCCATAAGAGTATGGATGATATCACCCCATATAGTAGTAATGCAATGAGACCCAAAAATTTGGACACCCTCAATAGCCTCCGTGCATCTAGCTCTCCAGATTTTCCATGCTGTAATACTAGCAACAATCTCCCAATTGGTGTCAATCCTTTGTCTGGGAAGTGTATAATCAAAGTGAGGGACATCCCGCAATAAACCATGCTGGGCAATACCTCTACGAATGAAAATATCAGAATCTGTACCACTGCACTCATAAACGAGTTGCGGACCGGACAGGGAGAGCCAAGCAACTGCCACCCGAGTCACATGCATGGATCGACCACTCAATTTGCCAATAAGTTGGGCTACAGAATCCCAAATCTGCTGTAAAGTGCTGCATCTCCATAAACAATGTTGTACAGTCTCATAATCTGCCGCACACCTAGGACAGGAAGGTGCTACACCAAAAACCAATCTCCACTGATTGGTGGGGAGACCATGATGTAAGAAATGAGAGATCTGGCTCCTTCTGTATGAGTGCCAAAGTCTATTGCCAATATCTACGCTGTATCACTGGAGAAATATCATAGCTCTCCCATTCCGGACGGTGAAATTGAAAAAAGGAAGGCTTTTCAAAGGATCAAACGCATCAATCCACTCCTAGTTTCCTAGATCCCAATGAAGATATCTAATAGGACTGGCAACATATAACCACAAACACCAAGAGCCATGAGTCAGTATATGAGGAGAAGGTCAATGAACCAATGCTTCCCCGAACGACCAACAATCCTCACTGGACTAAGCCTACTATCTGGGATGATCACCTTACATATTGGGGTGATTGTTTCTTTTCCTCACTAGACTAAGCCTAGTATTTTGGATAATCTCCTCCTTACTACATCTCAATCTCCCTCCAGGCATGATAGAGTAAATGATGCAATCTGTAGCCTCCTGGCTCAGGAGAGTAATGACCTACATAGATATGCCTATCCTCGAAAAGACTCCCAGCCAACTCAGATGATAGTCTCCATGAAAGGTCCCAGAGAGCCACTCATGCGGAATAGCTGCATCAATCTGATCAATATGAATGCGAGAGCCCCTAAGATGCTGAATGGATGCAGGTCTCCGATCCTCCAGAAGACTCTTGAAGGTCTTCCAAGCAAGAACTGTGTATGCACATCTCTCCCATCCTGACCACTGCATATAACAAGATGCACCAAGTGGCCAACTGGCCTCATCCCTAATGAGCTCGTTCCACATAAGAGGTTGTCAGTCAGCCTCATCCAAAGACCTAGGAAGCCTTTGTCACAAAAAAGATCTCATGCTTATCCATGCTCTAACAATGGCTACAATAAGAGGGAAAGATGGTGCCCTGATATCAGCCTTTGTGAACAAAAATCGTGTGCTGGGCATCCAGTCTCTCCCTACCCGGGGTGTGCATCCGGAATCTGAGACAAGAAAAAATCCTTCCAAGGCTCAATGCCTAGTAGGAAAATTTCTGACCACAATTTTGCAAACTAAGGTACTAAACCAGTTGCAGGCTGGCAGGCAAAGCGCATTATATTTATGCAGGAGTGGGACCATGGCATTTTCTTTTCCTCTAGTTCCACAAGTCTTTCATGGCATCATGATGCTCCTCAGTGGTTGAAATCACCTTACATATTGGGGTGATTCAAATTTTTTCCGACCTATAGCTGTGATTGTTGTATGTCTTTCATACTTAATAGAAGTCTGTTTCTGACAAAAAAAGAAAAAGAAAAGCAGTGACTCGGCCTGATATTGTGAGTCACGAGGGTCTTGTTGCTTATGGTTGTATGGTGGATGTCCTATCAAATATCTTCATTGGGATCCTGGTGAGTGGCAGTGGATTGCTGCAATCAATTTTATGAAGTGTAAGCCTTTTTTCACCTATATTGCCCGTAATGCTAGGCTCCTTCTACTTGGGAAGATTTAGAGGACTCCTTGTTGGAAATAAGTGCACACTAGGTGTACTATTTCTCTAGTCTAGTTTCAGTTGAGTCTTTGTGTCTTGAGTCTAGTGCCATGTGGCACCTCTATAATTGTCCCATAAGTCAGTCTACTCTATCTTGTACTTCTCACCTATATATTGTGGGTGTCACATCAATGAAAGTATCAATCTTGTGTCTTGTCTACACTCATCTCAAGGTAACTCTTTGTCTTTCATTTGTGTTCTTGTTTCATTTCTAGTTTGCTCTTGCTTTCATATTTTCTACATGTTTATCCTGGCTCCCCTCATCTTTGCCTCTGTTCCTTGTGAGCGACTGCCCCTCTTCTTGCTGCAGTCACTTGGTTCAAAACAGGCCGCCGCCTTTGCTGTTGGCCGCCGCTTAGCTGGGTGCTGCCCCTGCTCTTGGTAGTCGACCTGCTGCTGTAGCAGCCCAACAACTAGCTTCTGTCCTCTAGTATTGCACATGCAGCTCGTCATATCAGTAAGCAACCCGCCGGCAGCCTGAATTTTCTGTCCGCCCACTTTCTTGCTGTCCACCCTGTTCAGGCTCATACAGCCCGCTGTACTGTTGCTGCTCTCTTGGCTGCCTTCTTCATCGACTCGTGCTTCTCAAAAGCTTACCTGACACCTATGCTACTCTTGTCACTACCTTCAAGTATCACAATAATCCTACTCTTGAAGGTATCATCAATGCTCTCCAAGAAGAGGAAAGAACAAAACAACAAAAGGTAACTGACACTGCATTTTTAGCAAAGAAAGGAGGTTCTAAGGTAAGAAAGCCTTGCACCCATTGTGGAAAAACTAATCATATGGAGAAGGACTGTTTCAAGGCTCATCCATGTACCATTTGTGGCCATTTCTCAGGTCACACTGGGAAAGCTATAACATCACTACATTGATTCAAGAGAGATTTTGGCACAGACTTTGGCACTTATACATGAGAAGCCATCTCTCTCAGTTCTTTTGGTTATTCTTACACGGTGGCCTTCCCACTAATCAGTGAAGGGCTGATTTTGGAGTAGACCCCGCTTGCCCTACATGCCAAGTAGCTTCTAAGACAATGCAACTTTGTATTTGAGGGTATAGAGCTTCTCAGAGGATTTGGGGATCTATAGCTCAGCTTATGTGCAGATTGAGGAGAGAGACCATTTATGTTACTTGGGTCTCTATTGCTTGGCTCACTCAATCTGGTCCACAAATTTTATTTTATTTTATTTTTTTTTTCAGAAAGAGACTTCTATTAAGTATGAGAAAAACATACAACAATCACAGCTATAAGCCAGAAGAGAATAGAATCACCCCAATATGTAAGGTGGTTTCAACCACTCAGGAGCATCATGATGCCATGTAAGACATGTGGTACTAGAGGAAAAGAAGATGCCATGGTCCCATTCCCACATAAATCTGGTCCACAAATATTTTTTGAGGGCAGGGATCAAGACAATTCCATAATGATATGCAGAGGTGTGGCCCAACACCACATGATGCTATAGGATATTCCTCATACCCAGTATAGACCACCTCTCCAGAGGATTGATACTACTTGGGAGCTCATTGCTAGTATCACACTCAGATATACAACACTCAGTGCATTTGTACTATATGGGGAGATATTATTCACACTCTTATGGCCGCATGGGCTCGTTTACAGGGACCTTCCGAATTTGCGCATGATGTGAAACACACTGTTTTCATAAGGGAGTGGGATCAAGGGGTCTTTTTCTCAATGACCCGCATAGGACTCCGTAGGCACCTTTGTGCCCCGTATTGGTTGAGATCAACCTACATTCTGGGATGAGGTTTTGATTTGCTCAGGATTCCAGCCGTGATTTTGTAAGGTTTATTCATACTTAAAAGAAGTCTCCTTTTTAAAAAATAAAAATAAATCTTGGTCTTGTATATTTTTTCATACTTATGGAAGTCTCTTTTCCGGAAAAAAAAAAGTTGTATCCACAAATTTATTATCTTAAAGATTGCTAGCTTCAAAATCGTTAAGAATGTGTGCCACATTTAACGCCAAATCTAGTGCATTAAGAGTCTCTATATGTATAACAAGCCTACATCTTTGCAAGGATAGCAACACCAAAGAGATTATCCTCATAGATCATCTAAGGTTTCTAGGCTTTAAGCCTACCAGAAAAACAGCACACAATGTGCAACGTTGAACAGATAACTTCAATAATGTAACAACTCTTACCTGAGATGTCGGGGACCATACTAGATCAAAGAAATCGTCATCTCCCATACCATCAAATTTTCCCCAAACTAGTGAGGCTAGCAACCCAGATAACCTCTCAGTTTTTCTTCTCCTCGCTGCATCGAAAAAAACGCCTTTTGGATTCTGTATTAGAAAATAAAAATAATGAGACAATACCGTCCTCATGGTTTTCTCCCATATGACTCCATTACTACACAATTTTTGCTTCATTTGGTAACAGTCTAATCCAGGTTAAATTACAACAATTTTAACAAAATTTTCAAAAAGCATACCGCAAATGAACCTTCCGTGAAGGGTGCAGAAATTGCCATCTCCTTATTCCAACATTTCATACCATTCGCATTAAGGGCCAGCACTTTTCCGGTATGAGTCATATAATCCGAGATGAGGGAGAGGTGTCTATTACGGACTTTTTTACCCATCCCCTGAACACAAAGTTGAAGCCTCTGCATTGATTCGTTGTTCATCTCTCATAAGATATCATGCTTTGATTGTTTCACCAAAAAACTGAAATGTCTCTCATGTAGTTAACTATTTCTATGTCTAACCTCATAAATAAGCTCTGAAATGTCTCTCATATAGTTAACCATCTCTCTATGTCCTACCTTATAAATAAGCTGTCTTGCAGCCTCAATACCAAGTGAGCAGCAGACTTCAGGGATGCTATATGGTCCACTTCTTTTCCAATCAATCAAATCCATTATTCCACAGCAAGATTCTTTGACAATGCCCCATGTTCTACCCCTTTTGGACACAGTTTCAGTAGAGACTTCCACCACAAGCTCTCCAGTAGGCTGGTTTTCTGTACTAGCATGCACAAGATTCTGCCGAGAATTTCCTCCCATACTGCATGATGGCTGATCAAATTCCTTCCATTGGATGATGGCTGACTTGATTTTTGGCGATCCTATCACAAAACACATGGGACTAATGAATTAATGCACTGTATAGATCCTAAGAACAGTGTTATTATTGTGTTACCAAAACAACTCAGAGAATTATTTCATTATCAATCTTGACTTGAACCCTGGATGTGCTCACTTGAGTCGATTCCTTAAATTTGGATTTTAATCTAATGGGTAGAAGGAATTATTTACTCAGCAGTTTTTTTTTTTCCGAGAAAAGATCCTTTCATTAGTTATATAAAAACGCCCGTAGGGCTACAAAAGATCTCTCCTGCTCCTAAGAGAGATAGAGCAGCGAATACATCATGGCAGCCCGGGAGACTCTCCCTAGGTGCTGCAAAATACAAGCATCAGTACAAAGAACTGAGCGGCTAAATCATACAATAGGGGGGGGGAAGAGCCAAACAGGTGGCCTGTAGTGCCAACGGGGGGATCCCGTGTGTAAGGTGTAGAAAGGGCCACAGCGCCAAGTGGTGTGAAAGGCCTGGCGCCGTAAGATCGCCTCATCCGAGTCTCCCCGGATGCAGTCGTACTGTCCTCGCAGGGTGTGGATCAACTCCTGCCAAATCCCCCGTACAGTCTCTGCTGGTGGCTCCAATCTCCCCTCAAAGGCCGTAAAGCACCGGGCCCTCCAGGTGAACCAGATGGTGAGGCTGCTGAGGAGCTCCCATCGTAAATCCCTCTCCTGTGTCCAGCTGGGGCGGACGAGAAATCCGGTGCCGTAACCAGGCGAGGCTGGCCCCTAATAAATCTGATGGCCTGACTGCCCTGCTCCATCTCATAGCCCATAGCAGGCCCTGACGAAGTCGACCAAGCAGCGGCACCCCACGTAAACATACCCTCTGGAGAGAGAGGGGCCAGAATACGCAGCATCCGCAGCCAAATCTGCTGTGCCTGAGGGCAGTCCCAAAGGCAATGTCTCTGTGTCTCCATAGGATGGCCGCATCGGACGCAGGCCGCCGGAAGACCGCTGTAAACAAGCCAAGTGCCAACTGCTGAGCCCCTGTGGGCGACCAGCCACTGAAAAGCCGAGATCTTGCGGGCCTGCCGACTAGCCCAAAGCCGAGCCCAGAAATCCTCCAGGAACTCCTGTGAGAGTCCCTGTAGTCGCCAATGCCCCGCTGCCGCTGGAGAAACCGTCCTCCTCGCCGTCAAAATATGCCGCCCCAGCCGAACAGTATACTGGAAAAAGGTGATCTCTGTGGCCTCAAGGGATGCATAAGGATCATGCCACTCGTACTCCCCGGGGTCCCACTGTAGCCGGGCCAAGAGGCGCGCTGCATATGCCCATATGCGCCAATCCGGGAGCACATCAGCAGGGTCGGGGTCAATATGCCACTTCCGAGAAGCGGCGGCCACTACCCGAATCCTCTGAAAGGTGCACTCTGCAACCAAAGGCGACTCCACCTCCACTCTCTGGAGTCTGCCCTCATCCTGAATCTCATAGTAGAGGCATCTGCCATCCTCAGTGCTAGCTCTGACAGCAATCAGGATCTCCAACTGTGTAAAGGCTCCCATCCACCGTGGGGCCACTGGCTCGAGAGGCGTGAACCACTCCTCTGTGAGTGCCTCCTGTATATCATCCCTCATAATCAACCCCCCTCTGAAGTGACTCAGCCTCTCCACCTGGATCTCCTCTGGTAGACTGCAGAAAGCCTGCCAGTCTCCAAAACTACGAGCTGGGCCTGCCGCTAAAGGTCCCCAGGCTAGACGAGGCCGAGAACCCAGCATATGACCCTGCTCCGAGCGAACCGCTGGGCTCCAGATGAGCGGCTGTCTGGCCCGCTCCTCAACACAAGAAGGAGGCCGCTGAGAGAGCCCCGGTCTCAGCAGCTCCCAAGCTCTCAGGATACTCAAAGCAAATCTGTCCTCCCATCCTCTACTGAGGCCTGTCCTCCTCATCTCTATGAAGATCCAGCGAATCTCTGGTGCCCAAGTAACCCCTGCTGGGGGCGCCCGAGCCTGCAGCAGTCGCTGCAAGAGAAGCTCTTTCCAAGGCTCAGCGCCGCCTGGAAGCAACCCCCGAACAATAAGCTTCCCCAATAAGGCTCTACTCTGATCGACTGGATCTATAATGCCCAAACCGCCCTGAGCCAGCGGAAGTGTAATAACTGCCCATGCAACCTTTGCCCGAGCTGGCTGACCGTCCCTCCCGGACCACAGAAAGTTCCTGATCAGCCTCTATACCTGGCTGATGCAAGAGCTCGAGAAAATCCAGCAAGACATAATGTACCACATGGTCGCTAATAGCACCTGATTTGCCACCACCACCCTCCCAGCCAAGGATAGTCGAGCTGTACTCCAATACAATAGCTTCTTCTGAATGCTCAGAAGAAGCGGGGCAATTTGCTGCTCAGGTGACAAATCTAGGCCAATCTGGCATCCCAAATACCGCACTGCTGTGCCTGGAGGAATCCATCTAAAACCGGGGTCCGGGCTCCATGCCGGAGTGGGAGCACTACTGATCCAAAAGGCCACTGTCTTGCGCCAATTGATCAGTGCTCCCGAAGCTGCACTAAAAACCTGGAGCGACTGCTCAGCCCGAATAAGATTGGCCTCATGGCCATGCAAAAATAAGCCCGTGTCGTCTGCAAACTCAGCATCAAGCAGGTCCTCCCCCCGGACTGGGAGCTGCAGTCCTCTCAAACCAACCTCTTCTGCCGTCAAATACATACTCATAGCCTCCGCAAAGAAGAGAAAAAGGAAAGGGGCGAGAGGACACCCCCGACGGACTGATCTGGTCAGCTCAAAACTCGGCCCCCGTCCTCCTGCAATCAGCACCTGGCTGCGAGCTGTGGAATACAGAGCTGCCACCCCTCTGATCCATCCTGGCTCAAAGCCCAGGCGAAGCATAGTGCCCTCTAAGAAACCCCAATCAACTCTATCGTATGCCTTCTCAAAATCGAGAAGCATCACGACCAAGTCCTCGCCAAGAAGACAAATTGATTGAAACTTTAAGACGTCTCGCTGAAGCTCCCGCCTGCCTCTCCCTGCTCGCGCTGTTGCACTGCGCCCTTCACCTTCCCGGCCTGTTCGCCCCCTCGTTTCCTCCTCGCTTCCTCCTTCTCCGCCTCCCTGCATTGCCCGCCGCCAGCATTGCCTTCTTTGACCCCCGCCGCCTGTCTTTTAGCCCCCCCGTCTACATCCGCTGCTGCGCCCCCCCATTCCGCCTGCCGCTGCTGCCCATAGCTTTGCTCGCCGCCCTCCTCTCCCCTTACGCCTCCCCCCCCTTGTCTTCGCGCCCTCCTCCTCTCTGCAGCGGCATTCCCCCCCCCCCTTCGCCAGTTGGTCTTTTTCCGCCCGGGTCTTTTTCCGCCCATCCCTCTTGCGCGCAGCCCCCTGCCCCTCCCCCCCCCCCCCCTTTTTTTTTTTAAAGGTTTTATCTCTTTCGCCTCTTCCCCCCCCCCCCCTCCCTCCTTTTCTTGCTTCCGCCCCCTGGGGGTTTTGATTTCTTTTTTCGCTCCGTATTCCGCCTCTCTGGGTGCAACTCGTTTCCAGCAGGTTCCCGCCTTCGCCGCAGCTTCAGACTCTGATGGAGGCTCCTCCCGCCCCGCCTCAGAGGGACTCATCAGCAGCCCCCTCGCCCGCCCCTGAGGTCACCCCCATCAGGCTTTCTCTTTCGCCGGAAGAGGAAGCGAGCCTCACCGCAGAGCTGGAACGCCTCCAGGCTCATTCCACCATCTGCCGTATAGTCGGCACTCACCCCAGCAGAGGGGAGATCAGGGATCTTCTTCAGGCTCGCCTTCTTGCAGATGTGGGCAAGATCCTGGATGTACAGCTCCTGGGCCGGGGCCATTATCAGATCGAGTTCGAGGCCGCCCAAAGCGTTGCCAAGGTCCTTGCCATGAGTCCTTTGGACATCAGGGGTGCTCGGGCTTTCTTCAGACCTTGGCAGCATGGATTTGACCGAGCAACGGCGGAGCAGGGAGAGCGCCTCTTCCATATTACAGTTTGTTTCCCTCGTCTCCGCCGGGAGTATCTTCCGCTCCTCTCCAGGCTCGGAGCATTGGTGGGCTCGGTACTAGAGACGGGCCCCTCAGCAGCTTCAGTGGTGGCCAGAGCAGCTGGGCTACCTTCGGTCAGAGTGTTGGTGTCTGACATCTCCTCCCTTCCTAAGGTCATTCAGCTACCTAGGATAGGGGGGGGTGGATAGATCAGAGAGTGGAGTTCTCGGGGCTCCCGAACCAGTGCTTCATTTGCAGGCAGGTCGGTCATCTGGCCAAGGCCTGCCCTCGCAGGAGACCTCGACCCTCACCACAGCAGCAGGCTACTGATGGCCCGCCCACAGATTCGGCTCGGCAGGCTGCCTCAGGGACGCCTGCTCAGGCCACAGAGACCTCGGACTGGCAGCCTGGACAGGGGCGCCGCCGAGGGAGACAGCCACAACAGCACGCCCAGAGACCGCTGCAGCAGCAGCCACAGTCTCAGCCTCACTGGGTTCCCGTGAGGAACAGCTTTGCTCCCCTTCAGGAGGAGACCCCTGCAGCGACCGAGGACCAGGAGATGCCAGCTCCCCCTCCTTCACCCCCCCCACCCCCGTCCCCTCCCACCGCCTCGCTTCCACCTTCGCCTCCTCCCGCCCCCGCTCCGGTTTCGGCAGCGGCTCCCTCTCCACCTCCTTCGCCTCCCCCTCCTCCCCCTCCGCCCGCCTCACCTTCCCGGGAGACCCTGGCAGTTTCCTGGCGCTCACCTGCAGTCCGGAGAGCGCTGAGCACTGACCTCGCTCGAGTATCACAGAGGAGACCTATGCCGATTAGGGCCTCACGGATTTCATCTATCCGCAGTCGGCTGAGTCGCCTTGGCATTAGACAGCGCTCGGAGGCCTTTGATTATTCCTTTACACGCCTTTTTGGAGCAGAGGGCCCCCATGAGCCAGCGCCCATTCGAGTCCATGTAGTGATACCTCCGGCCCGCGGGGAGGAGGCACTAGACTCAGCGGTGGCCTTCTCGTTCCCTCTATGTGGACCTTGTGATCGGGAGTGGACTCTAGAGCTCGCTCTCAGCACTTTGAAGACTCAGGCAGTTGAGTTTTCTCACCACATGAGCGATCTGGAGGTGACAGATGTGATAGGCCGACTTTGGGAGTTGGCTCATTTTTTCTTGGATCCCGGGAGTGTGGATACCTCAGGGATTCGGCATTTGGTCGTGCGCATAGTGGCAGACTTGGCACGCGACCCTGGATACGTGAGTATACACGAGGTTTCTCTGTCAGAGCAGGAGGCAGTCGCCATGGGCCACAGCCACTGGCACCTGATCCGGGATTCTTGCATTACACCGGGTGGGCAGATTCGCAGCCGTTCGGATGGGGACTACTCTCCATCCAAGCCGCTTGCGAAGGCCCGCCGCACGGCTGAGACAGCATCCACCTCAGCAGGGCATCCATGAGGATCATCTCATGGAATGTACAGGGCCTTGGCGGAGCACGCTTTATACGCTATCGAGGTTGCTTGAGGCAGGAGCTTCAGAGATGCCTGGTTGGTGGCAGCATTGACATTTTGATGATGCAGGAGCACCACTTGGGTGAGAGCAGGATCCGGAGATATGGTTCGGTGATGCCTGGTAGATGGGACACTTTTTGGTCTGCAGGGTTTGGTCCTTTGGGTGGACAGGGAGGAGTATGCATGGTTATTGCAGATGTATGGCGGCAGGCCATTGTGGATCGAGGGATCATTGTGCCTGGTAGAGCACAGTATGTCATTCTGAGGATGCATGATGAGCTATTGGGTGTGCTCGACATCTATGCGCCCAATCATGCTAGTGCCAGAGCAGAGTTCTGGACTCAGGTTACAGATGCATTGCCAGAGGCCGCACATTGGTGTGTTGGGGGAGACTTCAACATGCTTGAGGACCCGGCAGATAGGGTGGGAGGCAGTCATGTTACAGTGCACGGCACGGAGCTTTTAGCTTGGGACCGGTTTTGCATGTCACTGAGGATCACTGATGCATGGCAGCATGGGGCTTTCTCCCGGTCTCAGGACAGTCTTAGTTTCTCTCGGTCGGATCGCCGGCAGGGAGGGACTAATCTATCACACAGATTGATCGCTTTTATGTGGGCGATTGGTTAGGGGAGCGAGGGGGCTCCGTCGGCATTCTCGCTGGCACCTCATTTTCAGATCATGCGCCAGTTATATTGACATTGGAGGAGGGGACACGGGAGCCCAGCTTGCAGTTGAGGATCCCAGAGAGGGTACTTGCAGATCCCAGTCTCGCTGAGGATATTGAGAGGATTTGGCATGATAGTCAGTGTTCTGACCAGGATGCAGCGGGCCAGTGTGCCCAGGGACTCACTGATCTTAGCTCTTTTCTGCACGCTGCAGCTTTGACACGACTGGGAGAGATTCGCGAGCGGGAGCAACGGCTGAGACGCAGCCTTGCTTCGCTACAGCGCCTTCAGGAGCAGCAGCCTGCATGTGAGTGGGTGGCGTCCCAGTGGAGCCAGGCACGCCAGGAGGTTAGAGATGTAGAGGAGCAGAGACATGAGTTTTACTATCGTCGTCAAGCCTCTCAGTGGACGCAGCTTGGTGATAGAGTGACTGGGGAGTTTTTTGAGATCACTGGACCCCGGCATGCGCGAGCAGGAGTCCGCCAGCTTGGTAGACCGGATGGATCGGTAGCTACTGAGCTCGGGGAGATCAGAGACATTGCCACTGCTTTTTATAGTGACCTGCTTTCAGCGGAGCCAGCCACTGAGGATCGAGATGTTTGCAGACAGACTGTGTGGGCCCATGTGCAGAGGAGGGTCACAGACCATATGCGTACAGTTCTAGGTGCACCTCTGTCAGAGATTGAGCTTGCCGAGTACTTGAGGGTCCTGCCGCGACATAGTTGCCCAGGGGAGGACGGACTGACGCTGGCCTTTTTTATGCGCTATTGGGACCTTTTGGGGCCAGGCCTCCGCAGGGGCTTTCAGCATGTTTTGGACACTGGGGTGATGCCGCAGAGCTTTTCAGAGGGCTTGATCTATCTTATCCCCATGGGGGAGGGAGTATCAGATGACATTCGGCATTGGAGGCCTATTACGATCCTCAATACTATCTACAAGGTCTTGGCAAAGGCCTTGAGTTTGAGGATCCAGCCCTTCCTGGGGGAGTTGATTCATGCTACTCAGACAGGATTTGTCAAGGAGCGGAGTATCCTTGACAACATCTTTACTTTCTGGGACGCGACGGCCCGAGCTAGATTTCTTGGCGAGGACTTGGTCGTGATGCTTCTTGATTTTGAGAAGGCATACGATAGAGTTGATTGGGGATTCTTAGAGGGCACTATGCTTCGCCTGGGCTTTGAGCCAGGATGGATCAGAGGGGTGGCAGCTTTGTATTCCACAGCTCGCAGCCAGGTGCTGATTGCAGGAGGACGGGGGCCGAGTTTTGAGCTGACCAGATCAGTCCGTCAGGGGTGTCCTCTCGCCCCTTTCCTTTTTCTCTTCTTTGCGGAGGCTATGAGTATGTATCTGACGGCAGAGGAGGTTGGTTTGAGAGGACTTCAGCTCCCAGTCCGGGGGGAGGATTTGCTTGATGCTGAGTTTGCAGACGACACGGGCTTATTTTTGCATGGCCAAGAGGCCAATCTTATTCGGGGCTGAGCAGTCGCTCCAGGTTTTTAGTGCAGCTTCCGGAGCATTGATCAATTGGCGCAAGACAGTGGCCTTTTGGATCAGTAGTGCTCCCACTCCGGCATGGAGCCCGGACCCCGGTTTTAGATGGATTCCTCCAGGCACAGCAGTGAGGTATTTGGGATGCCAGATTGGCCTCGATTTGTCACCTGAGCAGCAGATTGCCCCGCTTCTTCTGAGCATTCGGAAGAAGCTATTGTATTGGAGTACAGCTCGACTATCCTTGGCTGGGAGGGTGGTGGTGGCAAATCAGGTGCTGTTAGCGACCATGTGGTACATTACGTCTTGCTGGATTTTCTCGAGCTCTTGCATCAGCCAGGTACAGAGGCTGATCAGGAACTTTCTGTGGTCTGGGCGGGACGGTCAGCCAGCTCGGGCAAAGGTTGCATGGGCAGTTATTTCACTTCCGCTGGCTCAGGGCGGTTTGGGCATTATAGATCCAGTCGATCAGAGTAGAGCCTTATTGGGGAAGCTTATTGTTCGGGGGTTACTTCCAGGCGCTGAGCCTTGGAAAGAGCTCCTCTTGCAGCGACTGCAGGCTCGGGCGCCCCCTGCAGGGGGTACTTGGGCACCAGAGATTCGCTGGATCTTCATAGAGATGAGGAGGACAGGCCTCAGTAGAGGATGGGAGGACAGATTTGCTTTGAGTATCCTGAGAGCTTGGGAGCTGCTGAGACCGGGGCTCTCTCAGCGGCCTCCTTCTTGTGTTGAGGAGCGGGCCAGGCAGCCGCTCATCTGGAGCCCAGCGGTTCGTACGGAGCAGGGTCATATGCTGGGTTTCTCGGCCTCGTCTAGCCTGGGGACCTTTAGCGGCAGGCCCAGCTCGTAGTTTTGGAGACTGGCAGGCTTTCTGCAGTCTACCAGAGGAGATCCAGGTGGAGAGGCTGAGTCACTTCAGAGGGGGGTTGATTATGAGGGATGATATTCAGGAGGCACTTACAGAGGAGTGGTTCACACCTCTCGAGCCAGTGGCCCCACGGTGGATGGGAGCCTTTACGCAGTTGGAGATCCTGATTGCTGTCAGAGCTAGCACTGAGGATGGCAGATGCCTCTACTATGAGATTCAGGATGAGGGCAGACTCCAGAGAGTGGAGGTGGAGTCGCCTTTGGTTGCAGAGTGCACCTTCCAGAGGATTCGGGTAGTGGCTGCCGCTTCTCGGAAGTGGCATATTGACCCCGACCCTGCTGATGTGCTCCCGGATTGGCGCATATGGGCATATGCAGCGTGCCCCTTGGCCCGGCTACAGTGGGACCCCGGGGAGTACGAGTGGCATGATCCTTATGCATCCCTTGAGGCCACAGAGATCACCTTTTTCCAGTATACTGTTCGGCTGGGACGGCATATTTTGACGGCGAGGAGGACGGTTTCTCCAGCGGCAGCGGGGCATTGGCGACTACAGGGACTCTCACAGGAGTTCCTGGAGGATTTCTGGGCTCGGCTTTGGGCTAGTCGGCAGGCCCGCAGGATCTCGGCTTTTCAGTGGCTGGTCGCCCACAGGGGCTCAGCAGTTGGCACTTGGCTTGTTTACAGCGGTCTTCCGGCGGCCTGCGTCCGATGCGGCCACCCTATGGAGACACAGAGACATTGCCTTTGGGACTGCCCTCAGGCACAGCAGATTTGGCTTCGGATACTGCGTATTCTGGCCCCCCTCTCTCCAGAGGGTATGTTTACGTGGGGTGCCGCTGCTTGGTCGACTTCGTCAGGGCCTGCTATGGGCTATGAGATGGAGCAGGGCAGTCAGGCCATCAAATTTATTAGGGGCCAGCCTCGCCTGGTTCCGGCACCGGATTTCTCGTCCGCCAGCTGGACACAGGAGAGGGATTTACGATGGGAGCTCCTCAGCAGCCTCACCATCTGGTTCACCTGGAGGGCCCGGTGCTTTACGGCCTTTGAGGGGAGATTAGAGCCACCAGCAGAGACTGTTCGGGGGATTTGGCAGGAGTTGATCCACACCCTGCGAGGACAGTACGACCGCATCCGAGGAGACTCGGATGAGGCGATCTTACGGCGCCAGGCCTTTCACACCACTTGGCGCTGCGGCCCGTTCTACACCTTACACACGGGATCCCCCCGTTGGCACTACAGGCCACCTGTTTGGCTCTTCCCCCCCCCTATTGTATGATTTAGCCGCTCAGTTTTTTATACTGATGCTTGTATTTTGCAGCACCTAGGGAGAGTCTCCCGGGCTGCCATGATGTATTCACTGCTCTTCTCTTAGGAGCAGGAGAGATCTTTTGTAGCCCTTCGGGCGTTTTTATATAACTAATGAAAGGATCTTTTCTCGGAAAAAAAAAAAAAAAAAAGTCGTCGCCAAGAAATCTAGCTCGGGCCGTAGCCTCCCAGAAAGTAAAGATGTTGTCAAGGATACTGCGCTCCTTGACAAATCTTGTCTGAGTAGCATGAATCAACTCCCCGAGGAAGGGGTGGATCCTCAAACTCAAGGCCTTTGCTAAGACCTTGTAGACAGTATTGAGGATCGTAATAGACCTCCAATGCCGAATGTCATCTGATACTCCCTCCCCCTTGGGGATAAGATAGATCAAGCCCTCTGAAAAGCTCTGCGGCATCACCCCAGTGTCCAAAACATGCTGAAAGCCCCTGCGGAGGCCTGGCCCCAAAAGGTCCCAATAGCGCATAAAAAAGGCCGGCGTCAGTCCGTCCTCCCCTGGGCAACTATGTCGCGGCAGGACCCTCAAGGCCTCGGCAAGCTCAATCTCTGACAGAGGCGCACCTAGAACTGTACGCATATGGTCTGTGACCCTCCTCCGCACATGGGCCCACACAGTCTGTCTGCAAACATCTCGATCCTCAATGGCTGGCTCCGCTGAAAGCAGGTCACTATAAAATGCAGTAGCAATGGCTCTGATCTCCCCGAGCTCAGTAGCTACCGATCCATCCGGTCTACCAAGCTGGCGGACTCCTGCTCGCGCATGACGGGGTCCAGTGATCTCAAAAAACTCTCCAGTCACTCTATCACCAAGCTGCGTCCACTGAGAGGCCTGACGACGATAGTAAAACTCATGTCTCTGCTCCTCTACCTCTCTAACCTCCTGGCGTGCCTGGCTCAGCTGGGACGCCACCCACTCACATGCAGGCTGCTGCTCCTGAAGGCGCTGTAGCGAAGCAAGGCTGCGTCTCAGCCGTTGCTCCCGCTCGCGAATCTCTCCCAGTCGTGTCAAAGCTGCAGCGTGTAGAAAAGAGCTAAGATCAATGAGTCCCTGGGCACACTGGCCCGCTGCATCCTGGTCAGAGCACTGACTATCATGCCAGATCCTCTCAATGTCCTCAGCGAGACTGGGATCTGTAAGTACCCTCTCTGGGATCCTCAACTGCAAGCTGGGCTCCCGTGTCCCCTCCTCCAATGTCAATATAACTGGCGCATGATCTGAAAATGAGGTGCCAGCGAGAATGCCGACGGAGCCCCCTCGCTCCCCTAACCAGTCGCCCACATAAAAGCGATCAATCCGTGATAGATTAGTCCCTCCCTGCCGGCGATCCGACCGAGAGAAACTAAGACTGTCCTGAGACCGAGAGAAAGCCCCATGCTGCCATGCATCAGTGATCCTCAATGACATGCAAAACCGGTCCCAAGCTCCAAGCTCCGTGCCGTGCACTGTAACATGACTGCCTCCCACCCTATCTGCCGGGTCCTCAAGCATGTTGAAGTCTCCCCCAACACACCAATGTGCGGCCTCTGGCAATGCATCTGTAACCTGAGTCCAGAACTCTACTCCGGCACTAGCATGATTGGGCGCATAGATGTTGAGCACACCCAATAGCTCATCATGCATCCTCAGAATGACATACTGTGCTCTACCAGGCACAATGATCCCTCGATCCACAATGGCCTGCCGCCATACATCTGCAATAACCATGCATACTCCTCCCTGTCCACCCAAAGGACCAAACCCTGCAGACCAAAAAGTGTCCCATCTACCAGGCATCACCGAACCATATCTCCGGATCCTGCTCTCACCCAAGTGGTGCTCCTGCATCATCAAAATGTCAATGCTGCCACCAACCAGGCATCTCTGAAGCTCCTGCCTCAAGCAACCTCGATAGCGTATAAAGTGTGCTCCGCCAAGGCCCTGTACATTCCATGAGATGATCCTCATGGATGCCCTGCTGAGGTGGATGCCTCAGCCGTACGGCGGGCCTTCGCAAGCAGCTTGGATGAAGAGTAGTCCCCATCCGAACGGCTGCGAATCTGCCCACCCGGTGTACTGCAAGAATCCCGGATCAGGCGCCAGTGGCTGTGGCCCATGGCGACTGCCTCCTGCTCTGACAGAGCAACCTCATGTATACTCACATATCCAGGGTCGCGTGCCAAGTCTGCCACTATGCGCACGACCAAATGCCGAATCCCTGAGGTATCCACACTCCCGGGATCCAAGAAAAAATGAGCCAACTCCCAAAGTCGGCCTATCACATCTGTCACCTCCAGATCGCTCATGTGATGAGAAAACTCAACTGCCTGAGTCTTCAAAGTGCTGAGAGCGAGCTCTAGAGTCCACTCCCGGTCACAAGGTCCACATAGAGGGAACGAGAAGGCCACCGTTGAGTCTAGTGCCTCCTCCCCGCGGGCCGGAGGTATCACTACATGAACTCGGATGGGTGCTGGCTCATGGGGGCCCTCTGCTCCAAAAAGCCGTGTGAAGGAATAATCAAAAGCCTCCGAGCACTGTCTAATGCCAAGGCGACTCAGCCGACTGCGGATAGATGAAATCCGTGAGGCCCTAATCGGCATAGGTCTCCTCTGTGATGCTCGAGCGAGGTCAGTGCTTAGCGCTCTCCGGATTGCAGGTGAGCGCCAGGGAACTGCCAGGGCCTCCCGGGAAGGTGAGGCGGGCGGAGGGGGAGGAGGGGGAGGCGAGGGAGGTGGAGAGGGAGGCGCTGCCAAAACCGGAGCGGAGACGGGAGGAGGCGAAGGTGGAAGCGAGGCGGTGGGAGGGGACGGGGGTGGGGGGGGGTGAAGGAGGGGGTGCTGGCATCTCCTGGTCCTCAGTCGCTGCAGGGGTCTCCTCCTGAAGGGGAGCAAAGCTGTTCCTCACGGGAACCCAGTGAGGCTGAGACTGTGGCTGCTGCTGCAGCGGTCTCTGGGCGTGCTGCTGTAGCTGTCTCCCTTGCGGCGCCCCTGTCCAGGCTGCCACTCCGAGGTCTCTGTGGCCTGAGCAGGTGTCCCGGAGGCAGCCTGCCGAGCTGAATCTGTGGGCGGGCCATCAGTAGCCTGCTGCTGTGGTGAGGGTCGAGGTCTCCTGCGAGGGCAGGCCTTGGCCAGATGACCGACCTGCCTGCAAATGAAGCACTGGTTCGGGAGCCCCGAGAACTCCACTCTCTGATCTATCCACCCCCCCCTATCCTAGGTAGCTGAATGACCTTAGGAAGGGAGGAGATGTCAGACACCAACACTCTGACCGAAGGTAGCCCAGCTGCTCTGGCCACCACTGAAGCTGCTGAGGGGCCCGTCTCTAGTACCGAGCCCACCAATGCTCCGAGCCTGGAGAGGAGCGGAAGATACTCCCGACGGAGACCAGGGAAACAAACTGTAATATGGAAGAGGCGCTCTCCCTGCTCCGCCGCTGCTGGGTCAAATCCATGCTGCCAAGGTCTGAAGAAAGCCCGAGCATCCCTGATGTCCAGAGGACTCATGGCAAGGACCTTGGCAACGCTCTGAGCGGCCTCGAACTCGATCTGATAATGTCCCCGGCCCAGGAGCTGTACATCCAGGATCTTGCCCACATCTGCAAGAAGGCGAGCCTGAAGAAGATCCCTGATCTCCCCTCTGCTGGGGCGAGTGCCGACTATACGGCAGATGGTGGAATGAGCCTGAAGGCGTTCCACCTCTGCGGTGAGGCTCGCTTCCTCTTCCGGCGAAAGAGAAAGCCTGATGGGGATGTCCTCGGGGGCGGGCGAGCGGGGCTGCGGATGAGTCCCTCTGAGGCGGAGGCTTGAGGAGTCTCCATCAGAGTCTAAAGCTCAGGCGAAGGCGAGGCGAAATCGGAAATCCTGCAAGAAACGGGCTGCACACAAAGAGACGGAAGACCGGATGAAAAGGAAAAAACAAAACCCCCTGGGGGTGAAAAACAGCACGAAAGAGGAGAGAGGGGGCGAAAAAATCGAAGGAGAAGCCCTGGGGGGGGGGGGGGGGGGGGCGGCAGCAACGCGAAAGGGAGGGGGGGGCGGGGCGCTGCTGAAGGGAGGCGGGCGCGAATAGGCGAAGAGGGGGGGGCGAACAGGCGAAAAAGGGGTGGGGGCGAACAGGCGAAGAGGGGGGGGGGGGGCGAACAGGCGAAGAGGCTAGGAGGGGGGGGGACGAGATGGCGAGGAGGGGGGAGGCGCTGCAGCGAGGAAGGGGGGGGGCGCAAGCGGGCGCAAGAATACCACGATGACCTGCATATGGAGAAGCATGACACTCTCCCATAACCTTTTGGCGCAATTATTGGACCACACAAACACGATTTTGCATCAGCAGAAAACCATCTCGAATCGAATAAGATGGAATAGTGGTACCATCATTCAACTCAACCCAAATAAGCTGAAAATCTGTGTCCAAAGAATACATATCCCGCATCCTTAACAAGTCCTGATGAAAGGCGGTATTCACTGCATGCACTTGAGGCCTGCGTGACAAAGCATCCGCTACCAAATTATTCTTACCCAGAGTATGCAAAATCTGAAAATGAAACATGGACAAGAAATTTGCCCACCTTAGATGCTTTTCTGAGAGTTTAGGCTGTGTGAGAAAGTGTCGTAAACTCTGATGATCTATTTTAACCATAAATTCAGCCCCCAAAAGACAATGTTTCCATGTTTGTAGGGTATGAATAACGGCCAGTAACTCTTTCTCCATAAACCTGCAAATACAATTGTGCATGTTGCAAGCAGTGCTTTCAAAAGCCATTGCATGTCCCTCTTGATTCAAAACAGCGCCCAAACAATCTCCATAAACCTGCAAATACAATTGTGCATGTTGCAAGCAATGGCTTTCAAAAGCCATTGCATGTCCCTCTTGATTCAAAACAGCGCCCAAACAATCTCCACATTCATCACACTCAACCATAAAAGGTCTATGACAGTCTGGAATGATAAGAACAGCCCTAAGATTGCTGGTGTTCTTCAACTTTTGGAAAGCTGTCCCTTTTGAATCGGACCAACGGAATGCAACTTTCCTCTTCATTAAATCATGCAACGGAGAAGCCAAGAAAGCAAAGTGTCGAAAAAATCGACGATAGTAAGAACATAACCGATGAAGCTCCTGACTTGATGAACATTTTGAAGCTCTAGCTAGTCCATAATAGCTTGAATCTTTGCAGGGTCCATGCATACACCATCTTTTGAAACAATATGCCCTAAATAATGAATCTCTGACAAAAAGAATTATCTTCTTCCCATTGATGAAAGGCTTGTGTTTCCTATGTTTCCTAAGCTCTTCGAGAACAATGGCGAGATGTTCTTTATGCTCAGCGCCTCACTTTTTGAAAGATAATAATATCATCAAAGAAAGTTCCTATGAACTTGCGGTGAGGTCTAAAGATTCTCTCCATCATTCTATTGAAAGTGGCGAGAGAATTTGTAAGTCCAAATGGCACCACCAAATATTCATATAGCCCAAATGATGTTCTGAAAGCTATTTTGTGTACATCTTGAGGTACCACTCTAATCTAATGGTAACCACTCTTAAGATCAATGTGACTGAAACAAGCAGCTCCCTCAAGCTTGTCAGGAATATCATCCATTATAGGAATCGAAAGCCTGTTCTTGATGGTAATCTTGTTAAGGGCCCTGTGATCAACACACATTCTGTATGTCCCATCCTTTTTCTACACAAGCAAAACTGGAGAACAATAAGGCGAACTGGACCTAATCAACTCCTTCTCAAGCAGATCATTCACTTCAGTCATAATTTCCTCCTGTTGGGTAGCACTCACGAGAGCTACCACGAGGGTAACTCTCCAGGTAGGGAGTCAGCAAAAGAATCAGCATAATCACTTCAGAAATCAATCTTATCTTGATCTTCAGGATTTGCAGCATCATGCTTAACATTATCACGTATACAAAGACCGAGTAAGAACAAGCCAATTTCTTTATTTCCTTGGTAATAGAAATGTGGCTTACAACGGGTATGGTACTCCCAATAGTACCCGCATCAATAGAAACTTCCTACCTCTATGAGTAAACATAACTTTCTTCTCTTTTGTGCGAAATCTTCGGATCCAAACAATAATGCCATCGCATCCCAAGTATCACATCACATCCTGTAAGCGGGTGCTACCAGGAAGTCTTCATGATCCAAATATCCCTGAATATCTATGCGAAGCTTCTCGATCATGAGAGTGACTTTGACTTCCTTGCCCTCAAAGGCAGCATCTGCATGAAAGTACATGCCCAATTCCTTGGGCTTTAGCCCAAGAGTAGCAGCTATCTGAATGGATATAAAGTTATCTGTAGAGGCATTATCAAAAAGGAATAAAGTTGTTTGATCCTTTAACTTGCCCCAAGATTTGCATAAAATTTTACTCTTTGGCTCATGTGTAGCATTACCTTGACATTCGAATATAACATTCACACTGGGTTTTGCATCCGGCACATTATTCCTTTTGGCATTCTGGGGGCATTGAGATTTTATGTGATCTTTGCTCCCACATAAGAAGCACTTCCCCTCTCTCATGCAATAAAATGTGCTGTCTGGACATCTTAGGATCATCCTTTTTACCCCCCCCGGGCTTCTTTTCAGAGCCCCCTTTTGCATCCTTGGACTCATTGGGCATAAACTTAGGTGGCTGTCCACCCTTTTTGTACTCATTTCCAGCTCTAAATTTTCCCTTGTATGAGCTGAATTCTTGTATTTTTGATGCTCCCTTGCCATGTAGCTCCTCAGAAATAGTAGCTGAATATATGTGCTCCTATAAATTATTGTGGGGTTACACTGCAGGGCTCTTCTGAATTATTCGTTGGCAGCCCTGGACTCAAACTTTCTTTCTTCTTGTCCTCACTAATCGTCTTCATATGTGACCTTGAGAAGAATCCACCAAAGCTTTGGAACATATGAGGAAATGGACTCGCCTTCATCCTGTGTTAGCCAATACCATTCCTTTCGTCGTACATCCTTTTCGAAGTGAGAAGAAAGGAACTGATTGTAGAATTTCTCTTTGAAAGTACTCCATGTACGCGCAGTTGTCCTATCTAGAAGCTTGGACATCCACAAATCACTCGCAGTCTCTTTTAGATGCATACCCACATGCCCGAGCATAAATTTCTCTAAGAAGTCCTCAGTGCAAAAGGCTATTTCGAATTGCTTTGTGAATGCAAGTGCCTTGGTGGTATCTAGCTTTCCATTACAGCTCTTGAATTTGATGTCCTTGTCCCCGGACTTGAACTCTTTGGCCTTCTTACTGTGTCGAGCATCCCGACGCTCTAGAACATCATCCTCTTCGTTATGTCTATGATGGCAATGCTGCCCAGGTCTAGGGCTGATTTCCCGTGCCACTCCCTCCACTCTAGATGGAAACTCTAGGAGCAGGAGCATACCTAGAAGGTGGAGATATCATCGACAATGCATGAGGATCTTCAGCATCTCTCATATGGGCTGAAAACCCTTCATCATCCCCTCGAGCTACATGTCGATGTGCATCATCTCCTCGGGCTGCATGCCCTCTCACATCAGTTGCATGGGCTGCATGCCCCTCATAACATATATTCGTGCTGCATGCCCACCTAAATCACTTGCTCGGGCAACATACCCTCTCACATCACTAGTTCCGGCTGCTTGCCCTCTCACATCACTGGTTCGAGCTGCATTCCCTATCACATCATCATCAGAATGCATTCCCTATCACATCATCAT
Source organism: Cibotium barometz (assembly GCF_041138505.1). Lineage (NCBI taxonomy): Eukaryota > Viridiplantae > Streptophyta > Polypodiopsida > Cyatheales > Cibotiaceae > Cibotium > Cibotium barometz. The sequence continues at coordinate 34,358,748 of NC_141081.1, read as the reverse complement.
CAGAATCCCCTTCATGGGATAGCCTGCAAGGTTGCCATGTGAAGTCCCACTTGCCCTATCATTGGAAACAACATCACCACGGCTTTTCAAATAAGCAATAGCCAACTCTTGAGGTTTGTCAATTCCCATCTGTTGGACAATTGCATCAAAAGTGACCACATCAGCCTTAACCTGAGACTTTGATTAAATAACCATTTGTATATCCGGGTCCCTTTGCAAAGCATGGAGCTCTTCAAGCTCATTCATCAAAGCATCAAGATCCTGCTAATGCTCAGCCCTAGTAGATAACGGTGGATCATTATCTTCCAAAGCCCCAACATGGTCCCTGTCTCTGTCCTCTTCCCGCATGCGGCAAATACGGGTGATAGAGTCCTCCACATAATGATTTGATTGGCTGGCCATGATGTGTTTACCAGATTTTTAGCAAGAAAAGAATTTCCGTGCATCGGAATCTCTCTCTACCAGCTTCCCAAGTATGATACTGAATTGACTCCAAGGGTGCAACAATGCCCCTACATAGCCAGGAGGACCACGAAGTCTTTCCACACGCTCACTGCCACTTAAACCAAAGATAACCTCTTTCGAGATGCGACAGTAAAACTAGGGCTACCTTAGAATCCCAACCTTCTCTCACGGATAATGACTCCTTACAGCCATATCTAGCATCATATAAGGCACAAGCGTTCTAGAAAGCCAAGCTCTGATACCAATGTAATGAAAGGGCAATTGTAACACGGAAACCTTATCAATCATGAACTACTGATTAAGCACATAAGCGTGCCAGATAAAAGAGAGAGATATCTACTCTGCACAGTACACCACACTAGGGGCCAGAAGATGGGCTGACACCCCCCCCCCCCCCCGCCCCCCCCCTCTTATGTTTAGATCACAAAAAAGGAGTTTGCTTCAAATACAACTTTGCGGGTGCCCACGGATTTGTTTCTTCCAGTATAATATGAAAATAAAACAAAGCATATGCTGAATTTGATTCAGTCCTCAGCACCAGAGCATTCCCGGCATAAAGCACATGTAGGACAACCATGGACAGCCAACAGCACTCCCACATCAGCCCGGGACAGCCCTGCATTTTCATCTTCCTCCTGTCTGGCTCATAGAGCAAGTCGACCATCCTTGAAGGGCTGTTTACAGCAGTCGACTAGCTCTCAGAAGCCACACGAGTCCGCCAGCCCTTCCCGCCTCCGGATGCCCTGACCAGCAGCTTCTTTTTGGGCTGTAAACAGTTGGCCAGCAGCAAAACACCCTCCAGATGGAGTGGCCTCACACTTGGGTGAATTCTATCATGGTAGGTTGCGGTAGATGGCTGTAGGAAGCTGTAAAACAGGTTGACCAGCTCTCCCATGCACAAAGAAAGCATGCGCCAGCCCCAAACTAGAGTTCTCCCCCCTTGATAGAGTTCCTCCAATAAAACTAGCTCAATCGTGTGCTTTTCTGGTCCATACGGGGGCACCTACTATCAGTTGGCTCAAAAAAAGTCCAGTGCCCACCTTTTGGCTCCCACATGTACTCAAATAATACTCCCAGTGTGTATCTTATAAGTTGTCCGGTCACTTATAAGTGAGTGAGAACCTGCACCATTATTATTAGTCGGGTTTTTAGGGACACTTACCACCTGCAAAACACATGTAGACCACCCGTTAGTCCCAAACATGTGTACACATACATGTCCACAAGGTGCCCAGGCATCCTCGGCCCCATGGAAAACACAGGCAGTAGTCTCAGGCATTGTCTAGGCAAACAAGACAAGTCATCCAAATATAAAATCAAAGTCATGCACACACATGACTGCAGCTAGACTGGAAGAAACACCCATCTCCTCAGTTGTATCACATAAAATGTCTAGGGCTTCATGATCCTTCCAGAATCTCCCCAAAACATAAATACAGAAGATCACCAAGATAGCTAGTCCCAAGGAAATCACTTCATGTCAGGCTCCATGAGCCATACATGTACACCATGCTAGGCCCCACAAGCCACACATGTACTATCATGTCAGGCTCCATGAGCCATACATGTACGGTCATGTTAGGCTCCAAATGCCATACAGACACACCATGTAAGGCTCCACAAGCCATACATGTATATCATGTCAGGCTCCATATGTCACACATGAACAATAGAAAACAGAAGCTATGAGGATTTTGCAACAGGAGCGCTCAGACTGCATATTCCCGGGCTCGAATAGAGTGGCACCACATGCAGACCGAGATTTGTGTCCATTTGGCGTGGCTTTGCCCCTGGACATATGAGTACTCTTCGTAAGTACAAACCCATTGGAGGGCAGTTCTGACAGTTTTGCCCCTCACTGATCTTAGTTATGCGGATTGTTTCATGCTACATTCAGTGTGTGGGAGGACCACATTGCTATCAGAGGGGAGGGGTCGTTAGAGAGGAGCTTCATAGAGCTGTAGTTGGTGGGCCCATCGATATTCTACTCCTTTAGGAGCATATCTTTCCGAGGGGCTTACCGGCCCGCTCTGGGAAGATCCTTGAGGGCAAGAGTCACACCTTTTGTCCTAGCTTTGGCCCCTCCAGGACCTAGGGTGGTGTATGCATTTTCATCATCGAGCAACTTCTACCTGCAGTGGTTGACTCAGGTACCATTGTCACTAGCAGGAGAAGACAGGTTTCCGGTTTCCTTATTTCTCCGACATTGGGATATCATGCAAGGCCGCTTCAAAGCTTTCCCCAATGAGATTATGATCATGGGAGCCATGCCGGAGAGATTGTCAAAGGGATTGATCCATTGATTCCCAATTAGGGTGCTGACAGATTGGAGATTCGACAGTGGAGGCCCCCATCTACAAAATTCTAGCCAAGGCCATCAACCCCAATGACTGCAGCCTTTCCTCCCTGATTTGATCCATGGCACGCAGACGAGTTTTGTCTAGGATCGGAGCATTTTGGAGAACATCTTAACTTTCTGGGAGGCGATCGCTTTCGCCACGTTAAGGCAACGGGATCTTATTGTTCTTCTTTTGGATGTTGAAAAAGCCTATGACGGGGTAGTCTGGGACTTTCTCGAGGGGACGTCGTGTCGGATGGGATTCCCTAAGGAGTGGGTCTTAGGCGTTTTTGGACTCTACGCGGCTTCACACAGCCAGGTTCTCATTCAGGGAGCCATAGCCAACAGATTTCCACTTTCTTGCTTGGTCTGGCAAGGCTGTCCATTGGCACCTTATCTATATTTTTGTTTGTTGCGGAGGCCATGAGCAGTTTTGCCTCTTCTTAGGAAGGAGGACTCTAGGGGCTGCGTCTTCCCATTTGCGTGCAAGAACAACATATCTTTCCAAAGATGTGAGGAATCTCCACCAAAGATTTGCCAAGGGGTGATAGAGATCTTATGCAGTGCATCTGGAGTGCAAATCCCTCCTCTCACAAGGGACCAGGAGAGACACTCCCGAACAACCCACGAGCTGGAAGAAAGAGGAGTTTCAACCCATGTGCGTCTGACACCGCCCACAAGCCTGTAACAAGAGATAGAGAGAGACAAACAATAGTCGGCTGTCTCTGTCCAGCAATGCCTCTCCTCACTGTTTCTCCTGCAACTTGCCACCCTCCACAAGAGAGAGAAACAATCCTGTCAGCCAGCAGTCCTGGCCACGTGCGGTCCAAAGCTGCACTTCTATCCAGCCAGCCGCCTAGAGAGAGAAGGAAAACGTGCAGCTGTAGCCGGCCAGTTACAAAGAGGAAAACGTGCAGCTGTAGCCGGCCAGTTACAAAGAGGAAAACGTCTGCTCTGCAGCCCCTGTGCACTGCCTGCCCAACCAGCGTACAGTCCACCCTGTTCTCTGTCCAGCCTTCGTACAGTCCAGCCCGCCTATGAACAGGAGAGAGAGAAAGTGTAAGAACTGCTGCAGCCGACCTGTCTGTATATGTCTTCAGGCCGACCAGCCTTTTCAAAAGTGTGAGAGCTCCAAAAGCACCCCCCCGCATGTAACTCCAATCGACCCCTTTTTTTTTCCCAAAGAAAAGAGACCTCCAAAAATAACATGGAGGCTCCCCAAAAGGGCCACGACTCCTAAAAAGGGGTCTCTCAATTTTAAAGGTTTTAAATCTTTGTCCCCTTGTTCCCTCCACACATGGGTTGTTTAAATAAAACCCTTGCCCTTAGTATGAGCCTTAAACATATGTCTTGCTCACCAACCACCATGCTCACACTTATGCTGCACCAATTCACAGGGTCATGACACTCTCACCTTCATATTTCTATAGTGCCAGCCCTAGCTCCATAGGACTCCAAGTTCTATCCAAAGATGGGAGATTTGCTGCAATATTGTTGTGTCGCACACCTGGAGAGCTCAATGCAACGAGGCCATCGAGGGCACCCTCACCCTGCCAGTGGAGTCCATTCAGAGCATATGGCTTTATATCATTCATACCCTCCATGGACAGTGGGGGAAACTTCAAGGTGACTCTGACCACATGCGAAAGCACCGTGAGGCCTTCGTAAAGATTTGGCATTACGGTCCCTTTCTCACTAACAGTGGTAGTGAGGCCAATTGACACTATAGACCACATGTGTGGTTGTTCCCCCTAGAGCAGCCAACCAGAGGAGAGGAGCATCCTCCCCTTTTTTCTATTTCTTGACTCTCGCTTCCCTATGTGCAGCCGAGATTGTAGTTAGCCCCTATGGCAGTTTTTCTTGGTAACTAAGAGAAGGATCTCTTTCCCAGGAAAAAAAATTATTGGTACAGCCAATCAGGGGCATAGTTGGAGCCTTTGGTTGTTCAGCGGATGCCAATTCAAGTATTTGCATTGGGACCTTGGTCAGTGGGAGTGGAGGGAGTGCTACCAACCTGATGAAATGCATACTTATACTGTGCCGAACACTAGGCATCTTGTCATTGGAAACATTCAGAGAGTCCCTACTCTTAGAATTGATTGGGAGGCTTATGGTATCAAACCTCACAGTCAGATGACTTTTTGGTGGCGGTTTTGGCACTCCTACAGGAGCACCTAAATATGCTCCTCTATTTGTCTCTCTCTACTTGGTCTCCCACCAGCATGCTCAAGATGTGAAGGAGCTTCAGAGACAATCTAGAGGATTTGAACTCTGATAGCACATGTCCTTGGAAGGATGCTTACATCTTTTGGTGTTATCATTTGGTTGACATAGTCTGGCCCACAGCTAGGTGGTATAAGGGGAACAATAGGGATCTAGTCATTATCATCGGTGAAGGAGTTGCTTGGTGGTGCAGTCTTCAGGACCTGGCGGAGCCAAGATACTTCCCGCCTCCACAAGGTTGGACAGTGCATTGGATATTTAGCCACCCCCGCGCCCCCCCCCCCCCCCCCCCAACATATATATATATATAAAAAACAAACAAACTGGCCTTAAGGCCAAAAATCATCACGTGGTTATGATTTTTTACCAACCATAGGCGCCCGCATGTAGGCACTGTTTTATCTGCCTGTAGGCGATGCCACCGAGGAAGTACCATGGTGGGGTTTTGAACCCAGGACCTCATGGTCCTAGACAAACAAACACCTCTACCACTTGAGATATCACTTCATTATTAATGGGGAACCTTCTCCTCCTACATCCAAGTGCATAGAGGTGGAAGTATGTGCTCTTGCATGAAGGCGAATCCAACCACCATGAGAAGGATTATAGAAAAGACTGAGATACAAGTTCCCCCTTTGGAACAGAAGCATGGTTCCAACTGGAAGATTTCAATAGTTATGCCTTTATGAGAGTAGGTTTCCAGGCCTGACGCACAAGGCATCATCCAGTTTATACCCCTGTAATGTAAGAATATTAGTCCGACCCCACAAGAAAGGTCGAGCTGAATTGTCTCCTGCAGTGATTATGCATCCCCTCAGGACTCACTGGACCAGGTAGTTCCAGTCACCTTCCTCACACCATCTCTCGTATAGTAAAGCCCTGAATTCAAAAGCTTTTGCACCTTGAGGGGGCAACAAGAGGGATAATGTTAGAGGTAACACATCCATGTCCATGGGAGTTTTGATGGCCTAGAACCATAACATGTAAGCTCTTTCCGTGTAAGATAATAATTAGCTGTTGATCTTGTTTCCCAGAATCGAAATCCCATTGTGCAAATTTTACAAAAGTGGCACTCCTCGTCCTAGGGGTGGAATCCACCATTGTTGGGATGGATTCCGACAGCCCAGTGGTCTTGCCACATGATTCTCCTCAAGAGATGACAGGTCCCCCTCATGTGATGTTGACGCCACAACAATGGATTCTTGTAAGAAACTAGAGGTCTCCTCCAGCCAGCTTAGACTTCTCATTACCTCTCACCGCCATCACTTCACAGTATACTTCTATTATTCTCCCCACACACCGTTTGTTCCACCACCAAACCTCCAGAATTAAAATAGATGTTATGATGATGAGCGCTGTGCCACCCGGCTTCACCTCCTCCAGGGAAGGGTGGACGGATATCTACACACAAATGCAGAGATCTTTCCACCACCTCACTGGCTGGAACAAGCAAGCGTTTTTCAGCTAAACTTGAAAATGCATTGTATCGTTTTCTATAGTGTAGACAGCTAATAACAAGAGGCCACCCACATGCACGTTCTTTAATGGACATCCGACATCGGCCTGCACCTGACTTATCCCACATCCCACGACCCACATCTGCAAGTCTTTTTACCACAGCCAATGTTACCAAATCCCTCTTGAAGTTGCACAATGTGAGAAACAAGAATCACAAAGACATCCGCATGGAGCGTTTTGCACATGGAAGTGGTAACTATGGGACCACCATCATTGGGCCACACCATGGCCAAGGTTTATGGAGCAATACTAGAGGCCAAGATTGGAACCTTGGCAGAGGGAGGGAGGTAGAGGTCTAAAGGTCAGGTCAGATTTGACACTAGATCCATTATTGAGGAGGTGAGGGCATGTCAACAGCAGCTCTATTGTTTCTTTGTAGACCTTTGGAAGGCCTTTGATTGAGTCCCAAGATCACGGCTTTTAAGCTGATTAGAGGAACTTCACTGCCCAGCAGCAGTGATGTGGGTGTGATGACACTATAAAAGTTAGTGATGGATTGGGTATGGACATGTGGAGGCCTCTCAGGTGAGAATAGTAGCACCATCAGGGTCAAATATAGCTGGAACCCACTCTCTCAAACGTTATTAGTGTTGTATATTGATAAAATCTCAAATCTCATTTATAGATTGCATGGCATAAACTCGCGAGACTGGCCCAGATGATGGTACCTATTCTTTTATATGCAGATACATTGTCCTCATCTCATACTTAGCCATGGGATTGCAGACACACTTGGATGCTTTATAGGCTTTTTGTGACGAGAGACCCCGTGAATCTTGGTGAAACCAAGATCATGCACTTTAACACCTCATATCAAGTCTGAGCTAGACAGTCTCTCATTCAGAGGTGATGAGGTTGAGCTCTCTGCCTATGCATAAGCTTTTGTATGGAACCAATGCAATCCAAGGCTTATGTATGGCTCAATGCATATGCTTGTGCATTGAGCCAATGCACAAGCGTATGCATAGAGTCTATGCACCAGTGACTCTACAACAGCCGAGCTCCAGCTTCCTTTCTGTAACTACTCTATTTCAGAACTTGAGTTCACCACCAGCAGCCTTCTATCACCATATGTGTTGCTTTGTATGTAGCTACTTCAGTAATGGCCCATGGACAACGTGGTGTGAATGATGCTTTGTGTCATCTCAGGTGCTAGCAGATGGGAGTTCTATAACTTGCTAGCTGATGGTGGGCTCTGGTGGGTTTGGCCCACACCATTGGTAAATATTACAAGATTTGACGAACTGAATGGAATCGTCGAACATTGTTGGCCACCACAGGCCGTGCTGCAATAAGAGGACACCCAAGATGTGACCGGGATAGTAACCACCACCAAGGCCGGAGTGGGGATCTTCAACCAGGTGAGGCACTTCATGAGGGCTGATGCACCTTTGTAAAACACCATCATGACCAACCTTGTAGGGTTGACCAGCTATGATTTGGAAGGGTCGGCTCTTCACCAAAAGCCAAAGCCTGTCCTTGGGGCTAGCACAAACTGGAAATTGTCCTGTGGTAAGCAAGGCAAGGACATCCCCATACCAATCTAGGGCAATATTAACTTTGAAAACAACATTATCAGGAAGGTCATCCTCAATACCTATTGTAGGCTCCCCAGTGTAGCCATGACATAAGAGTAGATTGGAGATCAGCAATCCACGCTCGCTGAAGCTCCCGCCCCCTCCCTGCTCACGCTACCTGCACACCTGCGCCCCCCCGCCTTCCTGCCTGCTCGCCCCCTCGTGCCCCCCTCTTTCCTCGCCCCCCCCCTTGCCCCCCCCCCGCCTGCCCTCGCTGCTGCGCCCCCTCCCTCGCTGTCCTGCCTGCCGCCCTACCTCGCCTTCGCACCCCCCCTTCTCTTCGCGCCCACCCCCCCTCTGCAGCGCCCTGACCCCCCCCCTCCGCCAGCTCTTCCTCCCCCCCACCCCTCTTGCGCGCAGATCCCCCCCCCCCCCCCCCCCCCCCCCCCTTTTCTTGCTGATTTCCGCCCCCCAGGGGGTTTTTCCTTTTTTTCTCCGGCCTTCGTCTTCCGCCTCTTTGTGTGCAGCTCGGTTCTTGCAGGATCTCTGCCTTCGCCTCGCCTTCGCCATAGCTTCAAACTCTGATGGAGGCTCCTCCCGCCCCGCCTCAGAGGGACTCCCCGCAGCCCCCTCGCCCGCCCCTGAGGACACCCCCATCAGGCTTTCTCTTTCGCCAGAAGAGGAAGCGAGCCTCACCGCAGAGGTGGAACGCCTCCAGGCCCATTCCACCATCTGCCGTATAGTCGGCACTCGCCCCAGCAGAGGGGAGATCCAGGATCTTCTCCAAGCCCGTCTTCTTGCAGATGTGGGCAAGATCCTGGACGTACACCTACTGGGCCGTGGACATTACCAGATCGAGTTCGAGACCGCCCAGAGTGTGGCCAAGGTCCTAGCCATGAGTCCCCTTGACATCAGGGGTGCTCGGGCTTTCTTCAGACCTTGGCAGCATGGATTTGACCCAGCAGCGGCTGAGCAGGGAGAGCGCCTTTTCCATGTTACAGTTTGCTTCCCTGGACTCCGCCGGGAGTATCTTCCGCTCCTCTCTAGGCTAGGAGCATTGGTGGGCTCGGTACTAGAGACTGGCCCCACAGCAGCTTCAGTGGTGGCCAGAGCAGCTAGGCTACCGTCGGTCAGAGTTTTGGTGTCTGACATCTCCTCCCTTCCTAAGGTAATTCAGCTACCTAGGATAGGGGGGGGATGGATTGATCAGAGAGTGGAGTTCTCGGGGCTCCCGAACCAGTGCTTCATTTGCAGGCAGGTCGGTCATCTGGCCAAGGCCTGCCCTCGTAGGAGACCCCGACCCTCACCACAGCAGCAGGCCTCTGATGGCCCGCCCACAGATGCGGCTCGGCAGGCAGCCTCCGGGACACCTGCTCAGGCCACAGAGACCTCGGAGTGGCAGCTTGGACAAGGGCGCCGTCGAGGGAGACAGCCACAGCAACACGCCCAGAGACCGCTGCAGCAGCAGCATGCCCAGAGACCGCTGCAGCAGCAGCCACAGTCTCATCATCACTGGGTTCCCGTGAGCAACAGCTTTGCTCCCCTCTAGGAGGAGACCCCTGCGACGACTGAGGACCAGGAGATGCCAGCACCCCCTCCTCCACCCCCCCCCCACCCCCGTCCCCCCCCCACCGCCTCGCTTCCACCTTCGCCTCATCCCACTCCGGTTTCAGTAGCGGCTCCCTCTGCACCCCCCTCACCCCCCCCTCCTCCCCCCCCTCCTCCCCCCCCCCCGCCCGCCTCACCTCCCCGGAGGCCCTGACAGTCCCCTGGCATTCACCTGCAGTCCGGAGGGCACTGAGCACCGACCTCGCTCGAGCACCACAGAGGAGACTTACCATGCCGATTCGGGCTTCCCAGATATCATCTATCCGCAGTCGGCTGAGTCGCCTCGGCATTAGACAGCACTCGGAGGCATTTGATTACACCTTCACACGGCTTTTTGGAGCAGAGGGCCCCCATGAGCCAGCACCCATCCGAGTTCATGTAGTGATACCTCCAGCCCGCGGGGAGGAGGCACTTGATTCAGCGGTGGCCTTCTCGTTCCCTCTATGTGGCCCATGCGACCGGGAGTGGACTCTAGAGCTCGCTCTTACCACTTTGAAGACTCAGGCAGTTGAGTTTTGTCCTCAACCTATAGAGAATCACCATTCTTTTCTTGGTCTCCCTTTGTTGTGGTGGCCTCCTTCCCTTGAAAGATGAGTCCCATCACCTCCATAGAGGAATCCTTCTCACTGGTAATTGATCCTGACTCTGTTTCTGAGTAATCATATGAGCTTTCTTCATCCAAGCTAGTTTCATACCTTAGGTCCACTTTCCTTCCTTTTTTCATGTCATAGGTGATATTTCTCCTATTGGTACCATTCTCCTTCTCTGGCTTGAGAACTAGTAGACCTGTCCCCCATTTTTGGTCTGTCCCAACAGCTATGAGCCAAGGCCTACCTAAAATAATGGGATAGTCCTTCCTCTTTGATGGGATCACATACATGTCTACCTCTACCTCAACACCACAAACAATTACCTTTACACCCTTGATGACTCCTAGGCACTTGATGCATACATTATTGGCTAGTTTAGCTTTATAGAGGTGACAGATGTGATAGGCCGACTATGGGAGTTGGCTCATTTTTTCTTGGATCCTGGGAGTGTGGATGCATCAGGGATTCGTCATTTGGTCGTTCGCATAGTGGCAGACTTAGCACGCGACCCTGGATATGTATGTATACACGAGGTTGCTCTGTCAGAGCGGGAGGCAGTCGACATGGGCCACAGCCACTGGTGCCTGATCCGTGATTCTTGCAGTACACCGGGTGGGCAGATTCGCAGCCGCTCGGATGGGGACTACTCTCCATCCAAGCCGCTTGCGAAGGCCCGCCGTACAGCTGAGACAGCATCCACCTCAGCAGGTCATCCATGAGGATCATCTCATGGAATGTACAGGGCCTCGGCGGAGCACATTTTATACGCTATCGTGGTTGCTTGAGGCAGGAGCTTCAGACATGCCTGGTTGGTGGCAGCATTGATATTTTGATGATGCAGGAGCACCACTTGGGTGAGAGCAGGATCCGGAGATATGGTTCGGTGATGCCTGGTAGATGGGACACCTTTTGGTCTGCAGGGTTTGGTCCTTTGGGTGGACAGGGAGGAGTATGCATGGTCATTGCAGATGTATGGCGGCAGGCCATTGTGGATCGAGGGATCATTGTGCCTGGTAGAGCACAGTATGTCATTCTGAGAATGCATGATGAGCTATTGGGCGTGCTCAACGTCTATGCGCCCAACCATGCTAGTGCCAGAGCAGAGTTCTGGACCTAGGTTACGGATGCATTGCCAGAGGCCGCACATTGGTGTGTTGGGGGAGACTTCAACATGCTTGAGGACCCGGCCGATAGGGTGGGAGGCAGTCATGTTACAGTGCACGGCACGGAGCTTGCAGCTTGGGACCGGTTTTGCATGTCACTGAGGATCACTGATGCATGGCAGCATGGGGCCTTCTCCTCTTAGGACAGTCTTAGTTTCTCTCGGTCGGATCGCCGGCAGGGAGGGACTAATCTATCACGGATTGATCGCTTTTAAGTGGGCGACTGGTTAGGGGAGCGAGGGGGCTCCGTCGGCATTCTCACTGGCACCTCATTTTCAGATCATGCGCCAGCTATCTTGACATTGGAGGAGAGGACACGGGAGCCCAGCTTGCAGTTGAGGATCCCAGAGAGAGTACTTACAGATCCCAGTCTCGCTGAGGACATTGAGAGGATCTGGCATGATAGTCAGTGCTCTGACCAGGATGCAGCAGGCCAGTGTGCCCAGGGACTCATCGAGCTTAGCTCTTTTTTGCACGCTGCAGCTTTGACACGGCTGGGAGAGATTCGCGAGCGGGAGCATTGGCTGAGACGGAGCCTTGCTTCGCTTCAACGAATTCAGGAGCAGCAGCCTGCATGTGAGTGGGTGGCGTCCCAGCTGAGCCAGGCACACCAAGAGGTTAGAGAGGCAGAGGAGCAGAGACATGAGTTTTACTATCGTCGCCACGCCTCTCAGTGGACGCAGCTTGGTGATAGAGTGACTCGGGAGTTTTTTGAGATCACTGGACCCCGCCATGCTCGAGCAGGAGTCCGTCAGCTTGGTAGGCCGGATGGATCGGTAGCTACTGAGCCCGGGGAGATCAGAGCCATTGCCACTGCATTCTATAGAGACCTGCTTTCAGCGGAGCCAGCCACTGAGGATCGGGATGCTTGCAGACAGACTGTGTGGGCCCATGTGCAGAGGAGGGTCACAGATCGTATGCGTACAGTTCTTGGTGCGCCTCTTTCAGAGATTGAGCTTGCCGAGGCCTTGAGGGTCCTGCCACGACATAGTTGCACAGGGGAGGACGGACTGACGCCGGCCTTTTTTATGCGCTATTGGGATCTTTTGGGGCCACGCCTCCGCAGGGGTTTTCAGTATGTTTTGGACACTGGGGTGATGCCACAGAGCTTTTCAGAGGGATTGATCTTTCTTATCCCCAAGGGGGAGGGAGTATCAAATGATATTCGGCATTGGAGACCTATTACGATCCTCAATATTGTCTACAAGGTCTTAGCAAAGGCCTTGAGTTTGAGGATCCAGCCCTTTCTGGGGGAGTTGATTCATGCTACCCAGACAGGATTCGTCAAGGAGCGCAGTATCCTTGACAACATCTTTACTTTCTGGGAGGCGACGGCCCGAGCTAGATTTCTTGGTGAGGACTTGGTCATGATGCTTCTCGATTTTGAGAAGGCATACGATAGAGTTGATTGGGGGTTCATAGAGGGCACTATGCTTCGCCTGGGCTTTGAGCCAGGCTGGATTAGAGGGTGGCGGCTCTGTATTCCACAGCTCGTAGCCAAGTGCCTGATTGCAGGAGGACGGGGCCGAGTTTTGAGCTGACCAGATCAGTCCGTCAGGGTGTCCCCTTGCCCCTTTTCTTTTTCTCTTCTTTGCCGATGTATTTGACGGCAGAGGAGGTTGGATTGAGAGGACTCCAGCTCCCAGTCCGGGGGAGGACCTGCTCGATGCTGAGTTTGCTGACGACACGGGCTTATTTTTGCATGGCCAAGAGGCCAATGTTCTTCGGGCAGAGCAGTCGCTCGAGGTTTTTAGTGCAGCTTCGGGAGCATTGATCAATTGGCGCAAGACAGTGGCCTTTTGGATCAGCAGCGCTCCCACTCCAGCATGGTGCCCGGACCCCGGTTTTAGATGGATTCCTCCTGGCACAACAATGCGGTATTTGGGATGCCAGATTGGACTAGATTTGTCACCTGAGCAGCAGATTGCCCCGCTTCTTCTGAGCATTCGGAAGAAGCTTTTTGTATTGGAGTACAGCTCGACTATCCTTGGCTGGGAGGGTGGTGGTGGCAAATCAGGTGCTGTTAGCGACCATGTGATACATTACGTCTTGCTAGATCTTCTCGAGCTCTTGTATCAGCCAGGTACAGAGGCTGATCAGGAACTTTCTTTGGTCTGGGCGGGACGGTCAGCCAGCCCGGGCAAAGGTTGCATGGGCAGTTATTATACTTCCGCTGGCTCAGGGAGGCTTGGGCATTATAGATCCAGTCGATCAGAGTAGAGCCTTATTGGGGAAGCTTATTGTTCGGGGGCTGCTTCCAGGCGCAGAGCCGTGGAAAGAGCTTCTCTTGCAGCGGCTGCAGGCGAAGGCTCCCCCAGCAGGGGACACTTGGGCACTAGAGATTCGCTGGATCTTCATAGAGATGAGGAGGACAGGCCTCAGTAGAGGATGGGAGGACAGATTTGCTTTGAGCATCCTGAGAGCTTGGGAGCTGCTGAGAACGGGGCTCTCTCAGCGACCTCCTTCTTGTGTTGAGGAGCGGGCCAGACAGCCGCTCATCTGGAGCCCAGCGGTTCGCACAGAGCAGGGTCATATGCTGGGTTCTCGGCCTCGTCTAGCCTGGGGACCTTTAGCGGCAGGCCCAGCACGTAGTTTTGGAGACTGGCAGGCCTTCTGCAGTCTCCCAGAGGAGATACAGGTGGAGAGGCTGAGTCACTTCAGAGGAGGGTTGATTATGAGGGATGATATTCAGGAGGCACTCTCAGAAGAGTGGTTCACGCCTTTCGAGCTAGTGACCCCACGGTGGATGGGAGCCTTTACATAGTTGGAAATCCTGATTGCTGTCAGAGCTTGCACTGAGGATGGCAGATGCCTCTACTATGAGATTCAGGATGAGGGCAGACTTCAGAGAGTGGAGGTGGAGTCGCCTTTGGTTGCAGAGTGCACCTTTCAGAGGATACGGGTAGTGGCCGCCGCTTCTCGGAAGTGGCATATTGACCCCGACCCTGCAGATGTGCTCCCGGATTGGCGCATATGGGCATATGCAGCTCGCCCCTTGGCCCGGCTACAGTGGGACCCTGGGGAGTACGAGTGGCATGATCCTTATGCATCCCTTGAGGCCACAGAGATCACCTTTTTCCAGTATACTGTTCGGCTGGGGCGGCATATTTTGACGGCGAGGAGGATGGTCTCTCCAGCTGCAGCGGGGCACTAGCGGCTACAGGGACTCTCACAGGAGTTCCTAGAGGATTTTTGGGCCCGGCTCTGGGCTAGTCAACAGGCCCGCAGGATCTCGACTTTCCAGTGGGGCTGGTCGCCCAAAGGGGCTCAGCAGTTGGCACCTGGCTTGCTTACAGCGGTCTTCCGACGGCCTGCGTCCGATGCGGCCACCCTATGGAGACACAGAGACATTGCCTGTGGGACTGTCCTCAGGCGCAGCAGATTTGGCTGCAGATTCTGTGTATTGTGGGCCCCCTCTCTCCAGAGGGTATGTTTACGTGGGGTGCCGCTGCTTGGTCGACTTCGTCAAGGCCTGCTATGGGCTATGAGATGGAGCACGACAGTCAGGCCATCAGATTCATTAGGGGCCAGCCTCGCCTGGTTCCGTCACCGGATTTCTCGTCCACCAGCTGGACACAGGAGAGGGATCTACGATGGGAGCTCCTCGGCAGCCTCACCATCTGGTTCACCTGGAGGGCCCGGTGTTTCAGGGCCTTTGAGGGGAGACTGGAGCCACCAGCAGAGACTGTACGGGGGATTTGGCAGGAGTTGATCCACACCCTGCGAGGACAGTATGACCACATCCGGGGCGACTCGGATGAGGCGATCTTGCGGCGCCAGGCCTTTCACACCACTTGGCGCAGCGGCCCCTTCTATACCTTACACACGGGATCCCCCCGTTGGCATTACAGGCCACCTGTTTGGCTTTTCCCCCCTCCTATTGTATGATTTAGCCCCTCAGTCCTTTGTACTGATGCTTGTATTTTGTAGCACCTAGGGAGAGTCTTCCGGGCTGCCTTGCTTTGTTCACTGCTCTGTTTTCTTATGAGCAGGAGAGATCTTTTGTAGCCCTACGGGCGTTTTTTATATAACTAATGAAAGGATCTTTTCTCGCGGGAAAAAAAAAGTGTCGCCATGACATGATGTTTGCTCAGGCGGAGGAGGATCTCAAAGTCAAATTCTTGGAAGAGCAGCAACCACCGCCAGATACGATGTGCCACCTAGGGTTTGTTGAGAAGATTCTTGAGAGCATGGTGGTCTGAAATGACGATGAAGTGGGAGCCGAAGAGATAGTGTTCAAACTTTTGGCAAGCATAGACAGCCTTCCCGCTCAATGGTGTTGTGGTTTTGTTCAGTGGTGGGTGCGAGGAGGCGGCTGGCATAGTAAATTAGTCTGTCCATCTTTTATTCCACATTGGGTTGAGTAAGGACCTCACCCACAACACTGAGGCTTGCATCTGTATGGACATGGAAGATGGTCAACCAATCGAGTGGGATGAGGAGTATTTCCAAATTGTATAATCAATTGCTATGTACTCTTAACAAGATGTATGCGGAATATGGCAGTGAACAAAGGATGGTAATCTTATGATTTCAGTGCTAAATTTTGTATAACCATGCACCCGTTTGTGACACATAAAGGGGTTGAGGCGTAGGTGGGAGTGACACCTGGCAAAAACTAGAGCTAGTGATAAAGATGTTTTGGGAAGGCCTCTTTCTGAGAGACAAGGTGAGTGCCTATGAAGTTACAAAGTTATCGATGAAAGTATGGAGAAAGCCGAGAAGGTACTCCCAAAGGATATTGGTGATGATCCATTGGAAGGTGGCCAGAGCATTGCACAGCCCAAAGGGCATCTTGTGGTAGGTGTAGGTACCCCATTGTGTGATGAAAACTTTCTTGGGGCAGTCATCCGGGTGGATAACGACTGGTTGTACCCACTAGACCCATCCATAAAGCTGTACAGGGCATTCCTAGCAACATCCTCTAAAACCCAATCCATGAACGGGAGTGGAAATCCATCCTTGATGGTTGCTTTGTTAAGGGACCGGAAGTCCACACAGACACGGTTCTTGTTGGTCTTTTTCTTGGGTGAGAGAACCATGGGAGAAATGATATAAGAGACTGTTTTTATTGTGGAAAATCTGGGCATGTCCAGGCAGATTGCTATAAGAAGCAAAATGACATGAGAAATAAAAAAGTGCAACAAAATAATTATGCATCCTGTAGCCGAAGTAATGAAGAAAATGAAAGGCAACATGTGCTTAATGTTGTGTCGAGAAATGATGTATCCGCATGCAGTGATGATGTATGGTACGTGGATTCACGTGCCATTCGGAGTGTTCCATTAGGAAAATGATTTGGGCATCCTCCATCTTTTCCAAATCCACCTTGACAACCTCTCCATACTCTGGGTTGAGCTTGTAGGCCCGCGCACAAACAGGTCAAGTTCTCTACCAATGTCGGCGGGAATACCTTCCAGGTCCTTGTATGCCCAGGCAAAGACATCCTTATAAGATTGGAAGAAAGTGACGGCTTGCTCAAGTAGGATGGGGTGATCCCACAGCCAAGAGGCTAACAAGATGGGACAAGGTTCCTTTGAAGTGCCGAGAGTGAATTCCTGGATACGATCTTGGCAAGAGGGAATGCTAAGTGGTTCCCAAATCTGAGCTGCTTTGGAGAGGAGGGTGGGGTTGTGAGCCTGCTGCTGGTGGTCAATTGGAAAGGTGCCAAAGTGGTCTTCCGTCCAGGGCTTAGAACACTCCCCCCCCCCACGGGAAAAGTTGTTGCTTCCACTGACACTTGTGGCGGTTCTCTTTGCTGGGAAGTGGGGGAGTGGTTGGGTTTGTGGTTAGGTGCTTGTCGGCCTTGTGGGACACGGATTTGACCATTTTGCATCCTTGGTGGAGACCCATGACGGGTTCTCCTAGCCCTACAACCTCACAATGGTCGGAAGGAGGGGTTGGTGGAGTCACTTGTTGGTACCTCCGTGATGTCCACCATGTAGGATGTCATGCCTTCCGCTGCTTGGAGCCAATCAAGTAGTTATGACTCATCGCCATGGGGAACAAGGCCTTCTTCTTGCAGACGAGAGGAGGTGGTCTTCTGAGAGTTGGAAGACAACGTGGGGGCTACTGCGGCACCACGGATCCCTTGGTCCAAAGCTTCCTCCAATTTTAGCTTCTGTGGACCATGCTCTTGAGGACTCCACAATCAATCAGAACCTTAGTCATGCAAGACACCTATACTTCTAAGCCATGGTCGACCAATGAGTAATGAGTAGGCCCCTATGACTACAGGATGTTGGATCACCACAAAGTCCAGTAGGAATGGGATCCCCTCGATAACTACAGTGACACCTTCTACCAAGCAGATGGGGATCACCTCCCGTTGGGTCAGCCATCCGAACACAGAAGTTGGCTGGTCGTGTTATTGAGACCTGCTACATGGAGTGTGAATTTTGGCTTGAGGTTTACCCCAGAGACACCATCAATAATGGTTCGATGGTGGTTCCACCTCGGACCAGCGGTCTGCCACTCGATCCTCCGAGGCCAGGCTCTGATGCCGCCTGGGGGCCGGTATCCCCCCCCCCCCCAACCCCGATGAGGATCTGAACTGGGAATCGGTTTTTTGGGGGGGGGGGGGGGTGTGTTGGAAATAAGTGCACACTAGGTGTACTATTTCTCTAGTCTACATTTGTCTAGTTTCAGTTTTGTCTTGAGTCTTGAGTGTGTGCCATGTGGCACCTCTACATTTATCCCATAAGCACTCTCGCTCATGGTCTTGTACTTGGCCCTATTTATTCAGGGGTCACATCAATGGAAAGTATCTCTCAGTTTTGCTTCATTCCTTTGCTGTCTTCCTCATGTTTTAGTTTAGTATGATACCATGCTAGATTTCTAACATGGTATCAGAGCCATGAAGATCCCTCTTCTCTCCCCTCAATCTGCTGCAACCATAGCTGCGTCATCTCCATCTTCTCCTTTCAGTTTACCTCTCCCAGATATCCTCTACCTCTGCCCCGCTATCCTTCTCCGACATCTGCCCCAAAAATCCGCGCGCCATTTCCTGTTTCTGCCCACCGGCTGCTCCTGTTGGCCTCTACATCTGGCCGCACCTCTTCAGCTGCAGTTCGTGCTGCTCCTGCTCCTGCGCAATCTCTGCCCGCCATATTTCTGTCGCCACGACTCAGCTCCAGCCTGCTGCAAATCTGTGCCATCTTCCCCTGGACCGCGCCCCCTTCTACGCCTCTGCCTCTTCATCTCCAGCAAGGCCTGCGCTGCATCTGCCCCGCCATCTCCTGCTGGAACTGCCCGCTTGTCTCCTCAGCCTCTGGCCGCTCCTGTCTGCCCCGCCATTCTCTCATTGCTGCGTGTTCGTGGAGCTGCTGTCTATACCAGGCCGGGTGCTGCTGTTCAGTCAGTTTGTGCCTCATCATCTCCTCCTCCGGCCTCCACTCCAACTTCCATGTCTCCATCTTCTACTCCAGCAACCTCTACAGCTTAGTTTAGTATGATACCATGCTAGATTTCTAACAGGGCGGGGAGACCATTGGAGGCAAGGAAGGACAAGCTCTAGCAAGGTGTGCCACCTAACAGAAAATGAAGCCTTGGCCTGGGAATCCAAAGTACTCAACTCTCCCCAGAATAGGAGCTCCTTGGAGGCAAGGAATGATGGATCCTTGGAGGCAAGGAATGATGGACTGACTCCGGAGAGGCTATGCAAATACGAAGAGATGGAATCCTAGCCGTCCAAGGTATATAACCTAAGCGACGGTTTTCCGGGGGGGGGGGATGGATTCCATCACTCTCTCGATGACACCATCTATCACCGGGAGGAGTGGAAGGTATTCCTTCTAGAGATCAGGGAAGAAAACTCCACTTGAAAGCCTGAGATGCCAGCAAGAGGGTCGGACACTAGGTTGAGGCCGTGCTGCCACCTCACAAAGAAGGCCTAAGCCGTAAGCAATGCAATTGGGCTCAACTGCATGACTCTATC
Organism: Cibotium barometz; assembly: GCF_041138505.1. Taxonomy (NCBI): domain Eukaryota; kingdom Viridiplantae; phylum Streptophyta; class Polypodiopsida; order Cyatheales; family Cibotiaceae; genus Cibotium; species Cibotium barometz. The sequence goes on along the minus strand of NC_141081.1, from coordinate 34,339,390 downwards.
CGATGTTGCAGATGAATCAAACTCAACTTGGTAGTATCCACACCCAAAAGAATGAATATCAATGATCTTTCCAGGCTTGCCGATGAGGATTTCTTGCAAAAGCTCCTTGGGTTGTCCACATTTCGGGTGGCTACCCACAATCTTGTAGACCAAGGTAGGATGCGATTTTCAAAGCGAGGATCGGGGGTCCACTTCTGAAGGAAAGGCGTATGGCGGCCTCATTCGGGGATGATAGATCGGCTCCCATGGAAGTCTCCTGGATGTGCGAAGACCAGAAGATGCCGATACTTACTGAAGAGAAAGAACAACCCGAGAGTGGAAACACCCAAAAAAAGGGCTAGGGTGACCAGGAGGGGGGGCAGAAAGGGAAGGTGAGGAAGAAGGCTGCCGGACAGAGGGGCAAAAATAGGAGACTAGGCGGGAGCATAACCAGATGGGGGAAGCGAGCAGGAGCCAGGCGAAGATGGAGGGGGGCTGCACTGAGGCACAAGCCATGAGCGGGAGAGGAGAAGGCACGAGCTGGGGCCGACATCAGGTGGAAGGGGGGAGCAGGGTGAAGGTGAGAGGGAACACACGAAGGCTGGCAAAGGGCAGGGCAACGCAGACGGGGATCCAACTATCTTACACTCTACGATGAAGATTTATGGCTTTTAGCCGTGATTTTGCATCTGTTCAATCTTTACTTAATAGAAGTCTCATTTTTGCAAAATAGGTTTGGACCATCTGTGTGACTGGTTGCTCTCTCACCCCTCCCCTGACATAGTGGTTCTATCCCATAGTGTGAGTCCCAGACTGTATCTAATGACGAGGCAGTCTTATGCATATCCCCTAGACATAGAGGATCTACACAAGAGTATGAGTGCAAGAGTGTGTATCTACTGATGAGATATTCTTATGACATATATCAGAGCTTTAGACTTTCATGGACTTCAGCCAGGTGCTGCACAGAGCAGGGGCTCTTTTTTTTTTTTTCCCAAAAGGAGACTTCTATTAAGTATGAAAAAATTTTACAAAATGGAGATTTCACACCAAGCAAGGTAAAGATCTCAACCAATCAGGAGCCCTATGGAGCCAATAGGGTGCCGAATGAGAGGATGTGAAAAAGACACCAATGTCCCACTCTCTCATAAACTGGCCACGCTTCCTCTCCGCAGCCCTCGAACATCCCTGGATTCTGGCCCAGGTAGCCATAATGGTGTGAATAATATCACTCCAAATCCTGCAAAGACATTGAGAAACAAGAACGGGAGTACCCTCAATGGCCTCAGTGCATCTAGCCTTCCAGATATTCCAAGCTGAGATGCTAGCAATAATCTCCCAAGAGCTGTCTAACCTCGGAACTGTCGATCTGCTCCTCTACCTTCCCCTGGCTGCTTATCGCCGTCGCGCGCCCCCCCTCCCCCCCGCCTGTCCCCCGCCATCTCCTCCCTCCCCCGCCTCCTTCCTCGGTTTCCTCCCCCGCCATCTCCCCCCCCCCCCCCCCGCCTCCTTCCTCGCTTCCTCCCCCACCATCTCTCCCCCCCCCCCCCCCCCCCCGCCTTCTCCTCCGCTTCGCGGCTCTTCCCCCCGCCTTCTCCCTCTCCTCCCCCTCCGTCTCGCCCCTCCTCCCACCGCTAGCTCCACCTCCTCAGCTCCCCCCCTCCCCCCCCTCCCCGCTCCGCCCCCGCTATCCTCTCTCCTTCCGCCTCTCCGTTTCCTCGTAGGGCTGTGTCCCTCCCGTTTGGTGACCCCGGTCTCTGGGCCTTTCCCTCTGGAGGACTCCATGGAAGCCGCTCCGATTACCCCTGCCGATTCCGGTCTCCGTCTGGAGTTCACAAATGCAGATCATCAGTTGTTTGTTTCCACAGTATCCGCTCTTGAGGCCTCCTCCTTGGTCTGCAAGATAGTGGGTAGCCGTCCGATGCGGGAGAGAGCTTCGCGACCTTCTGCAAGGCAGCCTCGTTGGCGTGCCTGCCAAGATCGTCAGCGTCGATTTTTTGGGACGTGGCTACTACCAGGTGGATTTCGAGTCTCCCCCAGGCAAGCTCCAGACGGTGCTGGCTCGGAGCCCCATTGCCCTCCGCTCATCCCGGGCGTCCTGGCGCGATGGACTCACGGTTTCGACCCCGCTTCTGACCCGCTAGCAGGCGCGACAGGTTTCCCCATCACTATCTGCTTTCCTGAACTCCGCAGGGAGTACTTGCCCCTCTTGTCATCCATTGGCAAGGCGTTCGGGCAGGTGGTGGAGACGCCTCAGACAGCGGCTTCACTGAGTAGCTCGGGCAGCAGGACTCCCGGCCATTCGTGTTGTGGTTCCGTCACCGGAGTCCCTCCCCGAAGACGATCCTCCTCCCTTGTCCTTATCTGGAGGACATCTGATACAACGCGTGGAGTATTCGGGCCTCCCCGGCCAGTGCTACATCTGTCGGGAGATGGGCCACCTCGCACGCGCTTGTCCCCGCAAGGGGGTTCATCCTTCACGCTCTGCCGCCTCTGGACCCCCTTCAGGAGGCCCGAGGGGTGGCCATCCACCTCAGAGACCGGACATCCCTGGCTCGTCTCAGCAGGCGCCATCATCTGACGAGCAGGCCCCGGCGGAGGATGCCGCGCAGACCCAGGAGGCTGGCGGATGGCAGGAGGTTCGCCGGCGGAAACGCTCGGCCCGCAGGGATCGTCGCAGACGCCAGCAGGCAGCACAGGCTGGCGGACAAGCGACTCCGGCTGGCGGACAGGCACCTACCCGCACTTATGCTCCAGTCAGGGATAGGCGGCCAGCAGGTCCCACCCCGATGGACAAGGATCCAGTCTCAGTGCCCTTGAGGCCGCCGGTGGAGCCCCCCACGTGGAGACCCCGCTCCCGCCTCCCCCCTCGGGGGGCCCCGCCCCCTCCATGGAGCAGATTCCTGAGGATCCCGGGCCGCACTCTGCGACCCCCGGCCCCTCTTCCCCTCACTCGGAGAGCACTCCTTCCACCCCCCCCTCTCCCCCCCCCAGCCCCCCCCCTCCCGCCTCCTCCGCCGGCCCCCCCTGACACCTCTCCTCTGGCAGATGCCTCTCCATCCTCTCCTCGCTCCCCCCCTCCTCTCCGCGAGCCACCATCCCTCCCTCGGCCTCTCCAGGGATACTCCTCCAGACCACCCACTGCCCCGGGGCAGCGCAGCTGGGTAGGCCAGAGTTCAGTTCAGCGGCTGTTCCACCGCCACTCCGGGCTGGTGGAGATGGCGATCCTAGCTTTGCCCGCCCACAGAGTTCTCTCCAGCCTCCCCTCGGGGGACCCCGCGAGTGATGGGGCTCCCAGTGGATTACGGTTTTTTCAAGTGTCTCCAGCTGGATGCTGGCCCGTTCGAGACACTGGTCGCGCCCTTGCGAGTTTGCGTGGTGTGCCATCCCTCTCGTTCTCCTTCAGTGGTGAGCAGCATGGTGGCCTTCTCCTTTCCTCTCAGTGTTGCCCCACACACAGCATGGGATTGCAACTCTGTAGAGGAAGTTTTGCGTGATCAGATACTGGAGTTTTCTCACCACTTCAGTGACTTGGGGCTCACGGACCTATTGCAGACCCAATTACACTCAGCCTGCATGAGCTTGTTTGGTATAGGAGATTGGCGGGCGGATCCGGTCCACACCTCAGTTGAGGCGGTGCTACTGATTCTCCTCCACGCCGCCCCGAGGATGCAGCCTACCTTTAGATACATATATGCAGAGGATTGGTCTCACGCCTATGCTCTGGACAGGGCAAAGGTGGAGTGGGGCTGGACACAGAGACAGGTCACCCTCTTTTTGGAGAGACTCCGCACCCGGACAGACAGTGACTATTCTCCCTCCAAGCCGGCGCCCAAGACTCACAGAGTGGAGGGCAGCTCATCCGGGCCAGCTGAGAGGGGTGAGCCAGTGGCGGCTGCTTCACTTGCCATAGCTCATCCATGAGGATCCTCTCATGGAACATCCAGGGTCTTGGTGGACCTCGCTGCTACATTGGTCGGGGCAGACTTCGCCAGGAGATCCAGAGGGCTCTCGTTGGAGGACCCATAGATATCCTTTTCATCCAGGAGCACCACCTTTCTGCCGGGCGTACCCGTACCTGCGGGAAGATCTTGCCAGGCAGGAGTCACACTTTTTGGTCACCGGCATATGGCTCCCAGGGGAACCAGGGTGGAGTATGCATCTCAGTCAGCGAGCAGCTTCTATCCGAGGTTGTGGATTCTGGCACTCTGGTCCAGGGTCGAGCGCAGTGGATCATCCTTCGGGTTGGGGAAGACCGCATTGGCTTCCTCAACTTCTACGCCCCTAATGGGGCGACTGGGAGAGCTGAGTTCTGGAGCACCATTAGGCAGTCCCTCCCCATGGCAGACCATTGGTGCCTAGGGGGGGATTGCAACATGCTGGAGGATGCAGAGGACAGGATGGGGGGCAGCCAGGAGACCATTCATGGGCCGGAGCTCGCTGCCTGGGAGGAACTAGTGCTGCAGGTGAGAGGCCAGGATCCGTGAAATCTCTCGGAGTTTGGCAGGTTGCAGGGGAGTTTATCTTTCTCGCGCTCGGATAGACGGGCCACAGCAGTTAACCTTTCCTGCATCGACAGGTTTTACATTGATGAGTGGGCTTGCGATAGAGGTGGCACTGTGGGTATACTTGCAGGCTCCTCGTTTTCAGACCACTTTCCAGTGCTTCTCCAGATCGAGGACCCTACGAGAGGAGAGCGAGGCCAGAGCGTCCGGATTCCAGATTGTCTCATAGAGGAGCCCGAGATTGCGACCAGAGTTGAGCAGGTCTGGCAGGAGCTTCAGTTTAGGAGAGGATCGACAGCCAGCGATCTTGACAGGGGTTTGCAGGAGATCAGTAGGATGCTCAAACAGGCTGCCCTGTTTACTCGGCATGAGATCCTTCTAGCGGTCTGCGGCTCAGCAGAGAGAGTCGCCCCACTCACCTTCGAGGTGGGAGAGGGAGGCCAGTTTCAGAGGACCCGACTAGATTTGGATGAGTTCCAGGGTTGTATCTTTCAGAGGGTGCGGGTGGTCGGCTTTCATCAGAGACAGTGGCATGTAGACCCCTCACCAGCCTCGATAGGGGAGGACTATTCTTGGAGATTATGAGCTTGGGACAGCAGGCCTCTTATTCGCCTTCAGTGGGATCCAGGCGAGTGGCTTTGGCGAGATCCCTACTCAGCCCCTACCAGCCCAGGCACCCCCTTTTTTCAGTACACAACGAGGCTGGGGCGGCGGATCCAGAGGCACAGGATAGCGGGCACTCCGGCGGGGCCGAGCATTGGCGGCGACAGGGGCTCTCCCCTGCCTTCCTTAGGGACTTCTGGCAGCGCCTTTGGGCCAGCTTCCGGCCCCGGAAGGTGACGCTTTTTCTCTGGCTTACAGCGCATAGAGGACTGGCTGTGGGGGTTTGGCTAGCTTTTGGCAGACACCCAACGTCCTGCCCTCGGTGCGGCCATGCACAGGAGTCGCAGCGGCACTACTTATGGGATTGCCCACAGGCACAGCAAGTCTGGCAGCGCGCTCTCAGGATGGTTTTTGCAGGCTCGCCAGGTGAGATGTTGGTGACGTGGGGTGCGGTGGCTTGGGCCACGGACAGCGGCCCAGCCCTTGGATACGAGGACGTCCCTGGCAGTGTGACCATCCAGGTCTCTGACAGGGCGATGGCGGTGGTTCCGACGCCAGACTTCTCTTCGGCAGTCTCCCAGGAGGGGGACGGGCACAGATGGGAGATGATCAGCAGCATGACGGCTTGGCACATATGAGAGCCCGATGCAGGGAGGCCATAGACTGCCAGGCGACTCCACCGGCGGAGGTCATACAGGCCCTCTGGGTGGACATCATTCACACCTTGAGAGGACACTGGGGGAAACTTCAGGGCGACTCGGATCGCATGAGAGGTCGCCGCAAGGCGTTCCTCCGCACTTGGCAGCCTGGCCCTTTCCTCATCGCGAGGGGCGAGGATGTCACTTGGCACTACAGGCCTCCAGTTTGGCTCTTCTCACCTCCCGCATGTACTACTAGGTAGCCCCCCCCAGAGAGCGGCCAGCCACGGGGGTGGAGCTCCGGTGTACACTGTGTTTATTATCCCTCCTTGTGAGGTGAGCTTTGTAGCCTTATGGCGTTTTCTCATTAACTAATAGAAGGATCGTTTTTCCAAAAAAAAAAAAGAGCTGTCTAACCGCTGTGCCAGAGGGACAAAGTGTGAAAGTGGCAAATCCTGAAGACAACACTGCCGAGCAACTCCTTGCCTAACCATAATGACCAAGCTCCTGTCAGTCCGCTCGAATCTCAGCTGGAGGCCCAGACTGTGTCAACCAAATGATAGAACCAAAAGAAATGATACCATCCCTCTTAATCCTACCAAAGAGGTGTGCAATCGCAGACCAAACCCTCTGTGCTTCCCTGCATTCCCATAAACAATGGTAAACTGACTCCCAAACTCCTACACATCGAGGGCATGCTGGGCAAGCACCAGTAACAGACCTCCACTGATTGGTGGCCAGACCACCATGAAGAGAAACCCAGATAAAGGAGGAAATCTGTGGCTTCCTATAAGAATGCCACAATCTCCACCAAAATACCCTCTGAATGTCAATCGAATGCCGTAAGATTCCCAATGGGGTCTTAGAGTAGGGACACTCTGAATGTGTCCCAAGATAAGATGTCTGGCATTCCGCACTGTATAACTAAAAAAAGGCATGCTTTTCAAAGGGTTACAAGCATCCTTCCACTCCCACTCTTCGGGGTCCCAATGCAAATGTCTAATAGGGAAGCCACCATACAACCAAAGGCTAACGCTCTCTATGATCATCCCTGTGGGGAGATCAATAAAGACCATACAACTCTCACTCGACGAATCTGGGGGCCCTCAATAAGGTCCTACACGTCACATCTCTCCAACTGCCATACATCCTATACAGAAAAAAAAGACCGGTACATCATCCTCCCTAGGCAAGGGGAGACCCATAACCTGAAGAGGAACACCTGTCCCAAAAAAAACCCCAAACCAAGAATGATGATGACCTTCCAAGAAAGATCTAGTAATCCAGTGGTTGGGAATGGCTGCATCAATCTGTGCAATCCCCCGGCTAGAGCCTCTCAAATGCTGCGTGAAATCCAATCTCTGCACCTCAGAGAGGCTCTGAAGCCTCTTCCAAGCCAGCACTGTGGGGCATAGGGTCTCCCAACCAGCCCAAAAAATATGCATAGCTGCCCCAAGAGGCCTACCATGCACATCTAAGATCAAATCATTCCACAGAATGGGCTGTTGGTTTAACTTCCTCCATAGTCAATCCCACTTCTTGCTTAGGCCTGATAATAGTTTCCCAAGCAACTCTGGCCCTGGTGTGCATTTCCATCAAGCCCTGACCAAAGAAAATTCCGAATAAGGCGACGAAGCTTGCCAATGCAGCCCTTATGAAAAATCCAGCACGAAGCGATAAACCAAGCCGTGGATAGCAAAACTTGGTTAACCACCAGGCCAAGTCAAGCTTCCTTCTACTCTAGTGATGAAGTTTGCTTTTAATGCTTAAGAGCACTAGAGCAAACTGTTGTGCAGGGCAGATGTCAACGCCCACCTGACAACCAAGGTATCCCGCAGAGCATCCTCTCTCAATCCAAGTAAAACCAACATCTGTACCCCAATTCGCAAGAGGAGAATTACTAATCCAAAAACCGACTGACTTATGCCAATTGATAGTAGCTCCTGTTGCCAAACAAAAGGCCTCCAAGGCTGTTTGGAAAGCACATAAACAAGCATGTGAGCCTCAAGGAACGACGACGTATCATCTGCTAGCTCAGAGTCCAAAAACTCTTCCTCCATGCATAAAGGCAGCCTAAGACCCACAACACTAGGGCCAGCCCGAAAAAACCTGCTCATAGCCTCAGCTACAGTAAAGGGGCAATGGGACAGCCCTGCCTCACTAAACGGGAAATCTGAAAACGCTCACCGCACTCCCCACAAGGTAAAACAGTGCTATGAGCTTCCCTGTAGTATAGGCAGGACACCCCTCTGATCCAGTTTTGGGAAAACCCCATGTGTGCAATAGTGCCCTCCAAAAAATCCCAATCCACTCTGTCATAAGCTTTTTCAAAATCAAGCAAAAGAATGGCAAGAGGATGCTAACTAGACTTTGCCTACTCGACAACTTCCCAGAAAGAAAAGATGTTATCAAATATACTCCTTCCTTGGAGGAACCCATTCTGTGTATCATGGATAGTCCTTTGGAGAATCGGCTGCAACCTTATACTCAAGGCTTTAGGTAAGATTTTATATGCAGATCCAAGGAGAGTGATGGGCCTCCAGTGCTTGATGTCAGTCTTCTCCCCACTCTTGGGGATAAGGTGAATCAGCCCCTCCGTGAGGTATGGCAGCATCATACCCCACAACCACATTTCCTGAAGGGCAACAGTGATAGCATCTCCAATATGATGCCAAAAGAGAATAAAGAAGGTGGGAGAAAGACCATCATCCCCTGGGCATGAACCACTGGAAAGAGTATACAGTGCGTGAAGGAACTCATCCTTCGAGAAAGGGGCATCTAGGGAAGAACACATAGCATCTGTAATTAGCCTGGGCATGCACTCCCAAACTTTCTGCCGTGCCACATCTCTCTGAGGAGAGGGCACCTCTGCAGTCAACAAAGACCGATAAAAATCTGAAGCAATACCCCTCACCTTATCAGGCTCAATCTGAAAACTGACCCTGTGAATCCTGCAAGTACCTCACAGAATCCCTGCTATGGGAAGGCCTGTGTGCTGAAAAAAACTCTTTGTTGCAACTGCCACCCATCTGAGTCCAAAAAGCCTCGTTCGCATGAAACGCGAACTCAGCCCTCCTGTCCACGCCCAACTACAGCTCTGCTCTAACTGTGGTCAAGAGGTATGTAATCCAAGACGCATGTGGATGCTTTTCATGTTCCCTCTGAAGAGCAGCAATCCTACGCCTAATAGCTCTCTCCTTGTCCAGAGCCTCCTCCTCCTTGGACAAGGAAGTGCATAATGATGGTTGGTCCTCTCAAGAGCTAGCGCAATATTATGACGAGGATCACGACCGTCACAAGATCTCCATATCTCTTTGATCTCAAGGGAAACGTCAGCATCAAGATAAAGAGATTCAGGGATACGGACACGGGGAGAGGACGAGCGAGCCCCAGGCTCCCTGAGACACAAAACGACGGGGCAATGATAGGATTTGGTGGTGCCAGGCATAATAGCAATGGTGCCTCCTCTGTCCAAGGACCAATCATCCACATAAAACCTGTCCAGTCGTGCAAAGATGCTCTCATACCCGCTCCTGCGGTTATGCCAAGAGAAAGATAAGGAATTTGGTCTTCTCTGGAAATCATCCTCAGTCCAGCAATCCTTGCCAAAAAAGGAAAGCGTGAACCTCTCCCATGAGGTTCGCTCCAAAGGGTGTAAACCCCCTTCGCGTCCACCCTTCTTGTCAGAAGCTTGCTCAACCATATTAAAATCTCCTCCCACTATCCAATGATCAACCTGGGGAATGACATTTGTAATGGTGTCCCAAAAGGCCACCCTTTCACCTCTCACGTTAGGTGCATAGATATTCAAGATTCCCAATTTCTGACCCTCGTGCATGATCAAGATCCACTGCGCTCTAGCAGGGATGATAACACCGTGCCCAATAACATGAGGTATAATAGATGCTGCCACTGAAATACAAACACCCCCTCTAGTCCCAACTGCCGAGGACCAGAAGGTGTGGCCAGAAAGCATCTTACCAGTTTTGCCACACTGAGATCTATCCAATTTGTGTTCCCGCAACAAAAGCACATCCATAGACCTCCTGTAACAGCAGGGTGAAGCTGGTCCTTCAGAAGGCGCTTCCTACCACGGGTGGGAAGCCCTCCAAGGCCCTGAACATTCCATGAGACGATTCTCATGGAAGAGAAGAGGGTTTGACCCCCGATCTAAGAAGACGATGGGCACCTCTCATAATGCTCGAGGACGGGAAAATCCACGGGGCAAAGTCCACTGACATGCCCTTGTCCGAGGCCCTGCACAATACCTGCATATGTACGAGAAACCTGTTCGCCTTGCGGGGCATCAAGGGCAATGGCATCATGCTGAAAATCATGCAGTACATGATCCCCACTGTGCTGAACATCCTGCATATCACCCCCTCCAAGTAGAGAGGACTCATCATCTCTCTGCAAAGATGCACCAGCTGACACATCCCCCTGACCAAAAACATCATCTATCTGTACATGATCCGAGGAGGCCTTCCCATCAATCGCACCAGGGGGTGGGCGTGAGAGACAGCTCGCCACACTTGGAGGACTGAAGGACTGGAAGGAACCAAGGGAGGTGGCGCCTGAGAAGCACGCTTACGAGGCCTCCTGCGATCTCGAGCCGGAGGGCAATCTCGAGCAAAGTGACCCTGTTGGTGACAAACCCGGCACTGATCGGGTTGTATCCTGCAATCTCCATACGTTGCTTCAAAGGGCCACAAGGGCCCGGAAGAAAAACATAGTCCTCAAAGAGCTCAATGTCACGGGCAAGAACCATGACCCTGGGGATAGCATCCGCCAAGGCAGTGACCACCTGGGCAGAAGATGTCGGCAAGGCGTGGAGGGAGGGCACTTGAAGAACTAGCCCAAAGGGAGATCCGATGGCCTCTAACATAGGCCAATATGTGCAAGGAAGACCTGGGAATCTGAGAGTAATCGGGAAACGGTTCCGGTCTTCCTCAACAGGGTCAAAATAGCTGGACTAGGGAAGAAATAATATCTTCCTCGGGCTCAATGGCAAAGGGCTGCCCTTCAAAACCTCTAAGGCTGCGTCCTCAGAATCAAAATCTACTTGGAAGAAACTTCTTCCAACAAGCAGCCTAACATCTCGAAAGTGTGGAGCGAGGTCGGAGGGCAGAGCTACCAGGACCCAATCTTGAGCCTGGAGACGGGACGGGTGAGATCCAAAGATTCTGGCAATGAGGGTCGTTTTGGAGTCTTTCTCTATTTCGGTGTAGAGAACCGCGAGCTCGGCTTCGAAAAAAACAATGGTTCACCCGGCCGAGAGAGAATGATTAGCCATGATGCTAATTGAAGGAAAAGGCCGACTTGAACCCGGATGAGGAGCAATCCGAACCAAGGGGAAGAGGCAGGCAAGGAGGCTGAGGAAAGGAAGGGAGGGTGGAAAAGAGAAAAAAGAAAAAGAAATAAAATAAAATAAAATAAAAAGGAAGAAAAAAGAAGAAAGAAAGAAAAAAAAAGAATAAGAAAATAAAATAAAAAAGAAGAAAAGAAAAAAGAAAAAGAAAAAAAAGAGAAGAAGAAAAGAAAAAGAAGAGAGAGAAAAGAGAAAAAAAAAAGAGAAAAAAGAGAAAAAGAAAAAATAGAAAAAGAAAAAAGAAAAATTAAAAAGGAAAGAAAAAAGAAAAAAAAACGAGGCGAGAAGAAGGGCGGGGGAAGGGCAGTGCAGCATAGGCTGCACAGAATGGAGGACACAAGGAGGGGGAGGCGGCAGGCGAAGAAGGGCTGGGGAAGGGCAGCGCAGCAAAGGCTGCGCAGACTGGAGGAGGCGGAGGAAGGAGGGGAGCGGAGAGAGGAGGGGAGGCGAAAAAGGAGAGCAGGAGGGGATGGGGCGCAGACTGGAGACAGCAGCGAGAGGAAGAGGGGTGGGCAGACGCAGGGGCGAACAACGGGGGAGGAAGGAGGGGGGGGCGGAGAAGGAAGGGGGGTGACAGACGACAGAGGCGGAGGTTCGGGGAGCTCGCAGGTCTTCAGCACGCACTACTCGAATCCTGTTTTTTTTTAGCAGGGGCTCTAAGTGCGCCTTACAGATGACTTGTAAGATTTGTCACTCTATGGATGGCTGCAGAGAGACTGGAAGTCATGTCCTGTTTGATGTAGACTTTCAGCAGTTGAGGAGAAGGATGGGAAACACATGGGAAACAGTTGGGTCAGGGAGGCTAGCCCTTGCTAGAGAGGAGCAGGGGTAGTTACAAGGAGTATAGTTACCAGATTCTGGTCTTAAGATTTTCCATCCTGCCTCTTGGACAAATGGTTTACAGAAAACAGATAGATAGGCATTATTGCAAATGAAGATTGTGGAACATCATGCCATGCATTCCTTTGAATATCTCCAACAATTTAATGGTTACTTTTTGGCACGATCTATAAGCAAGATGCTAACTGACCTTTGATCACTGGCTTCAACAATTGTGGAATCACAGAGTACTTTAGGAGGTTTAAATGTTCAAATAGTGCATTGCCAAACGAGCTCCCTTCTTCAACTTCAGTATCTTTGGAAAGATCAAAACGAACTTGAATGCATGGTCCATTTTCCTCTTTTTGGCAATTTCCATAGTGGCAGTGTTCACTGCAATTTTATAAAGAAAACTAAGCAATTTTATAAAGAAAACTAGATAAGTGTTGTGTAGTACCATGTTCATAACTCTTGCTCGAAACATAAATTTAAAAATTAAGTGCAGGTGACAATTACACAAGTACTTTCTCTAAGCATCATCATTAGTCCATGAAAGTTGCTTCAGATTTTGCAAACAAAAAGATAGAAAATGAGATATCATATCTTGTAATCGCAATTACTCACTTCCTTCGTTGGGGGCCTGACCTCATGTATCATGGGGAGCGTTAGGGCATAGGACCTGCCAAGTCCCTTAAAGATTGGCTTGCATACAGGCAGCTGCCCCCGGAGGCTTAGAAGAGAGGCATGGCAGGGATCCAGGGTAGAGACAAACTCAGCCTCGACGTCGACTCTTCTATTCCCCAGGAGTGGCTGACACCGATCCCAGACCCGACCCCCCCACAGTGGCTAGGTGTGTTTACTAGGCATGACATTCTCTTGGCACTCCATGGCGCGGATGAGGGCTGCGGTTTTCACACTTTTTCTATCGGTCCCCATGGCACATTAGAGAGATCAGATGAGTGGCACATAGACCCCCCGCCAGCCAAGGTGGCCAAGGAGAGACTCTGGCGGTTGGGGATTTGTGAGAGCCGGCCCCTCACATGCCTCCAGTGGGACCCAGCGGGAGTGGACTTGGTGTGATCCTGTTGATCAAGAGGAGACTCTGGATACCCCCTTTATTGCATGCACAGCGCAGCGCAGCTAGGCCGCAGGATTCAAATGCCAACGGTTGATGGCACCCCAGCAACAATAGTACATTGTAGTCACAAGGCCTCTCTCCTCTCACAACGATTTCTCTCAGATTTTTGGAAGAGGCTCTGGGATAGTTTTTGGCCTCGAAGATCATCCTCTTTCTTTGGCTGATGGTACATAGGAGCTTGGCAGTTGGCACATGGTTGGCCATTGGTGGTCCACCAATGGCTTGTCCGAGGTGCAGCTACCCTCAGGAGTCTCAACAACACTATCTTTGGGATTTCCCGAAGGCTCAACAAGGTTTGGCAGCGGATTCTCCGCATTTTCACAATGGACACGACCTCAACCCATATCATTTCATGGGGCAATGACGCTTGGGCCATAGAGGCTGAGGTTGTCATGGCTCATGAGGCAGAAGGTGGGGAGCTACCCTTCAGGTCTCTCACCTTCACATTTCGGTAGTACCAGTCCCATCTATTAACCACTGGAGTCCGGGCTCATGCTAGAGATGGGAGATTTGCAGTAGCATTGCAGCCTAACACATATAGAGAGCTAGATGCACCAAAGCCATCGAGGCGTAGCTCTTCCATTCGTTGGGATAGGTTCTCATTCCTTCTTATTTCTTTGGCTTGACACTTCACCACAAATAGGGGGGCTTTCACATGAAGCTAAAAACTCCCTACCCATCTGCTGCACCTTCAAGCTTTTGAGCTAAAGTTTTCAGTTCAGATTTGAGTCATGACTTCGCTATCTTCTAGTACATTGTTCACGGATAAGTTCAATGGGGAAGGCTTTCCCACATGGCAAACCAAGATGCATGTGCTACTTATGCGTGAAGGAATCTGGGAAGTTGTTGAGAATGATACATTTGATGCACTTGATCAGCCACAAAGAAAAATTTGGAAGCAACAAAATGCAAAAGCCATTGCCCTCATTGGTCTCGGCCTAGCAGACTCTCTCATTCATCACGTCGACTTTACATCCACGCCTAAGGAGATCTGGCATCGATTGGAGAGAATCTTTGGTAACAAGGTCACTAATTCCAAAGTTTTTCTGAAATTAAAGTTTTATGAGCTGAAATGCAAGAAAATGAAGAGCTAAGTGATCATCTCTCCAAATTTAATTCTCTTGTTCAACAATTATCAAGTTTGAAGTGTTCTCCAGATGATGAGGACAAGATGGCAATACTAATCAAAAGCATGCAAGGCATTTCTCGCTTTGAGCAGACCATTGAAGTATTACGCTTGGCCGCTACTACATATGATGACTTGGTTTCTCTTCTCATTGAGAAAGACCGCCGGAACAAGGAAACCACTTCTACATCCTTGACCTCAAGCAATGAAGAGACGCTTATCTCCGCCAGCAGATGGAAAACCAACAAGAACATTATATGCAGATACTGTAAGCAGAAAGGTCATATATTGAAGCCAATTGCTTCAAGAAGAAGGAAAAAGAAGAACAACACCACCATGCTAATCTTGTTGCTGATGAACCACCCGACGAGCTTCACGAAGATCATGCACTTTCTGCCCATGTCACCCTCCATGAGGATGACAAAGATTATTGTTTCTGATTTCTTCTATGTGTGTATGGGTGCTCTGCCCTTGCATTATGCATAAAATGAATGAAATAAACAGTGTGATGTGTGATGGTCAATAAGGGTCCTCTGCCCTGGGTTGTCCCCCAAAAATGTGTATTGTTTTTACTTTGATATGAAGTATTGACACCCAGTTCAGAGTAAGAGAGGGGTGACGAGTGATGGTTCTCACTGCCGGTCGCAAGCTGACTGAGTAGTCACTGACACACGGGAGGTGTTGGTCAGTTGGACTAGCTCTTTGCAGTATTGTGGTGGAGGGGGGATCGGTTTACTCCTTGCGTATTGGGTCTCACACTCTTTGCTCTAAGGGGGGATGTTGGAGAAATCATAGTCAAAGAGTGTGTTCTAGTGTGTACTAGGAACTAGTTTATAAGTCTTTGTGTGAGAGAGTGCCACATGTCACTTTGGGAGTTATCCCATAAGCATATGGTACTTGAGTGTGTGTGTTCACTCTATACGAGTCATGTACTTTCTTGTGTGTCATATCAATCAAATCAAGCTATCTTGGTCTACATGTAAGTACTTGTTCATTGCTTTCATTTCCATTTCATTATGTTTGCTATCTTTCCTTTCTGCACCTAGAGTTAGCTTGCTCTCTTTCTCCAACACTTGGTTCTCGTCTACCAGGCCCAATACCTCAAGTGAGACAAAAAGCTTGTTCCCGCATGGGAAGGCCCATTCACAATCCATGCCATCTTACACCAAGGCACCGTGGAGCTCCACACTTTGGCTGGGTAGGCACTTCCGTTGGTCAATGGTTTTGGTCTCAAATTGTTTCTACATGGGAAGGCCCATTCACCGTCCATGCCATCTTACCCCAAGGCGCCGTGGAGCTCCACACTTTGGATGGGTAGGCACTTCAATTGGTGAACGGTTCTCGTCTCAAATTGTGTCCGCCACCCGAGGTCCCTGCCTCCCACATCCTTCTTCTTCCCTAGCCCTTCCTCCTTACATGGAAGGCCAACCAAAAAAGCAGCAAGCAGACAAGCACAAAGAGAAAGGAAAAAACAAAACAAAACAAGGACAAGCGCCAAAGAAAGAAATTAAAAAAAACAAGCAAACACAGGAAAAAAAAACAAAAAAATTCGGAGATCCACACTTTCCCGTTTCCTTCGGGGAACCGAGCTTTTTTCGGCCTCCTAATTTGGGACCAGGCTAGGCTGCCCACAATTTGCCACCCTCCTGCGCACCCCCACCAGCCTTTGCCTTCGGGGACCCCCACGCTTTTGTGAATGCTTTTCCATCATTGCACACCCCCCACCTGCCCCGCCCTTCGGGGACCCCCATGCCTTTCCCCGCCTGCTAATTTGGGCCCCGGTTGCCACCCTTCGCCACCTTCCTTCTCGTGCACCCCCATGCCCCTTCCTTCTTGCACCTCCCCGCCGGCCTTCACTTTTCCATCTTGTGCCCCCCACCTGCCTTGCCTCTCGAGAACCCCCCCACCACGATTGTCAACCTCTCCCACTTTCCCTCTCGCGCACCCTACACCTTCACTATTCCAACTCGGGCACCCCATTGGCTAAGTTCCTTTCGCCCCTTTCATCGTGCGCATCCCTAGCTTCCGTTGCACACACCTGTTTGCCCCTTCTTTTTGCGCATACCCATCTTCCCCCTGCGCTTCACCTTGCGCATAACCCTTCCGACTCCATCCCCCCTTGCGCACCACCACCTTCGCTTTGCCCCTCACGCACCCCGCCTTCTGCCACCCCAAGCTGCGCACCCCCGCCTTTTGCTACCACCTTTTGCCCCTTGTCATAACAGACTTATGCACCCCCCTCCCGGCCTTGTGCACCCCCAGCATATTGAACAATGCACCCCACGACGCCTTGCGCCCCGCTTTTCGCCATACTTGCGCCCCCACACACCCGTCTTGCGCATGCGCCTTATGCATACCCCACCCCCCATACTGCCTTGGACACCCCCAATGGCCATACCCCTTGCGCAACTCCCATCCCACGGCCATCTCTCTATGCACCCCATCCCCCTTTTTGCACACATCCGTCTGCCCCCTTGCGCATACCCTAACCCCGCTTTGTGTACCCCTGGCCACCCGCCGGCGCACCCTCTTGTGCATACCTTGCTGCTGCCTCAATTTCCAGCAGCCTAGGAAACCCTTCGGCAACCCTCTCTCCACCTCTCAGGTTCTTGCTATGGCCTCCACCTCATCCGGTGCCTCAGCCACCTCTCTACTCACCTCACCCTCCACCTCTCCTATAGTCACCCCCTTCTCCACCCCACTCACTACTGCCCCCACCACCCCTCACCCTCTCCGTGCTGAGGTTCTTACGCCTCCAACCTCTCCACATCAAGGCACCCCTCCACCTCCAGGAGGGCTCTCCAACTGGCCCCACCACCCCTCACCCTCTCCGTGCTGAGGTTCTTATGCCTCCTACCTCTCCATCAAGGCACCCCTCCACCTCCAGGAGGGCTCTCCAAATCCACCCTCAACCGGAGCCTGCCTACTTCACTCGAGCAACACGCCTTGTGGATGCCCTCCTCATCTTCATCAATTCTAACGACGACAACATATCTTCTTCACCCACCACCTCCTCTTACTCCGCTCCTGATGCCACCTCCCGCAGTGAGGATGACGACCCCACATACCTCCCTGGCGCTCGGGCACCTCCTCCTTCTGCCTCATCCCATGTCCTCTCCTTTTTGAAGTCATCCCTTTCCCCATCACCCCACACCACACCTCCAACCGCTACTCCTTTTAGATCCACTTCCATGAGCCCCACCCTCCCATGTCCACTTGTCACCTCTCTTCACTTCCACTCAGCTCACCTCTCTTCGGTTGGCAGGTCTCGCCTACTTGCCTCTTCCCACTGGCGCCCCTCCCTCTAAATCCCTCATCCGCAATTTTCCCTCCTTCGGCCACCCTTCCCTCCTCGACCGCCTCTCTGCACAGCACATCACCACCCTCATTGGTCCCCCACACCCCTCCGTAGCACGCGGCAACTCCAACACGATGATCACAGGCAGGTCACCCACAGAACTCAGTGCCGCCACCATCTCTCTCCTCAGTGGTGATGGCTCCTCTCCACCCCACCTCCACCACCTCCAACTCTACACCTTCTTCCATGACTACTTCCTCTTCCGCAACATCCCCTCCACCCCTCGCCCTCTCGTCTCCGCCCACGCCAAGGAGGCTTTCTACTGCCTCTGCACTGACATGCCCTTTCCCTTCGGCGACTTCATCTATGAATCCATCCGGGCCAAATGCCGTTGTCAGGTGTTTTTCTGAGAGGTTTTTATGGCTTGTGTACATACATGTGCATGGCAGGTGTGAAGAGGTTGGCTTTGAATGCGTTGCCAAATGATCTGGGTGAATGGTTTTGTTTTTGGGCTTGTTGCAGGCCTGTCCGGTGAGAGGTTCTCTGGGGTTGATTTCAGCTGTTCGGTCGTCTTGAAGTGTGTATGCGTCAAAAATAAAGTGGCATTGGAAAGTTGCATTCGAAAAAGGTGTGTGGAAAGCATGGGGGATATATTGATGAAGGGGCCAAGGTGGCAATTAGCATAGGTGTGAAAAGCATATGGTGACCATCTTGTAGGCCTTACAAGAAATAATAAAATATAATATTAACGTGACCTGCAATATTGAAAACCACGTGGAGTTTTGAGTGGCTGCCAGCGCATATTCCAGAAGGTTGGCGAAGCACAGAAGCGTGGGAGTCGGCGCAGCTGGGGAGAAAGAAAAGCTGTCGCCTTGTTTAGAAGAAGATGGGGGGGGCTCCGGTGTGTGTGCAGCCAGGCGCAGGAGGGGCTGGCCGTGTGGGAGCCAGTGGGACGAGCAGAGGACGGTGTGGCTGCTGGAATGGTATAGCGACTGGGGGGCCGTCGGCTGGTGACTGGAGCCCTGGGCTTAGCAGGCTAGCGGGTGCAGTGGGGGCTCTTGGGCGCTGATGCGCAAGGGAAAGGTGTAGGAGCCGCTGGCGATTGGAAGACGGGCTGGCGACAGACGTGAAAGGCGCTGCAAAGACGTAAAGAAGGCTGCCTTTGGTTCGAGGCCTGGCGAGAAAGCGTGGAGTGTTGGCTGGGGCAGCCCTTGGGGTGATCGAGCGAAGGCTGAGGTGAAAGCTGGCGGGTATCGTTGCTGCAGGGAGGCAGTACAGGTGAGGAGCCGCGTGGGGAAGTGAAGGCTGGCGAGTGGTGACGTGGAGGCGTCCCCTTACTTTGGGTTTTGGATACAAAGAGAGCCGCCGTGTGTGTGAAGAGCCTGGCGGGTACTATTGCAGCTAGACGATGGTGAGTTCAGAGGCAAGGCAAGGTTGTGCCGCCTGGTAGATGACCAAGGATGGCGAGTGCTTCTGAAGAGCTGCAGGCGCTTTGGACGTATGAAGAGCCAGCTGGTGTGGTAGCTGTTGGGTGCGCCGGTGTGGTCAGCGACAGAGTTGGAAGCCGCCTAGTTTGAAGGGAGTGGGTGTTGTGTGTGTTGGCTGCAGGCAATCATTACGAGCCGTGTGGATGTGCAGGTGCCCTGGTGATAACTGCAGCAAATGTGGAGAGCAAAACAGACGCTGAAGGTAGTAGCCTTGGGCTGGTGTGGGCCTTGGGTGATGAGGCTTGAGCTGTTGGGTTGGTGCTGAAGAGTTGTGCAGAGGCTCTCTGGTTGGCGAAGCTGCTGGTCACGACACACAGAGAGTGGGAGCTGCTGAGTTGAAGGTTAGCTGGTGTGGGCGCCTTCTGGTGAAGAGTAGCTGGTCTTGTGTGGGCGACGATTGAGGCAGAGAGTGGTGCTGACGAGAGAGAGCCTGGAGCATGGTGCAGAGTTGGAAGCCGTAGAGGTGCTGATATGTGGGCTGGAGACAGTGGGCTCGCCTACGATACTTGGCAGGTAGCAGCAGCTGGACAGAGAGTAGCCGGGCTACAGAGGAAGTGAAGAAGGGTTGCTGGTGGGGCGCCCTCTGGAGATTGCAGAGACCGGGAGACAGAGGCTTGGTTGTCAGACGCAAGGGTGTATTCCCTTGGCAGTAAATCCTGGCCAGAGTCCTGGTTTTTGGTGTATTTGCTGAGTTGATACATGGTGTTTGGTGCTCTGTATGTTTTTTGCTGAATGATCATCTGTTCATCGTGGTTCTAAGCTGTCTTTATGGTGTGGGTGGGTGGTGAATGGTGAGAGAGTGTTCCAGCCGGTGGCTGGTGGTGCCCCGTTCGTGTGAGTGTTTCCAAGTTTGGGAGGTGGAAGAGCTATAGAGGCAGGGTCTTTCTTCTTTTTTTTCACCTCACATCCTTCTGGTGCCCCCACTGAGGATAACTCTGGCGTTGTTCTTTGCCTAGAAGGGCGTATGTTCCGCTGAGGAGAGCTCAGGGATTGATACAGGTTTTCAGGATGTGGTCTTATCCAGAGTTTCATGGCAGGAAAGATGAAGATGTGTGTGACTTTTTGGAGCAGATGGACTTGGCATGCATTAGCAATCATGTTACAGATGAAGAGCAGGTTCTAAAGCTGATAAAGATTTTCTTGAAGGGAGATGCCCGAAGTTGGCTTAAGGATTTTGAAGCACAGGGTGCGGCAGGTGAGCCACGTGGTGTTTTGACCTTAGACAGGTTGAAAGAAGGCCTTTTGGAGCGTTTTCAGCAAGTGGAGGATTCTAGTATGCTTTGGCAGGAGTTGAGCGTCTTGAAGCAGATTCGTGGGCAATCACTGGATGATTTTGTGCAGGTATTTACATGTTTGTGGGGTAAGTGGTGTATGACATTGAAGCAGGAAGTTCCTCCTATGTTTCTGAAGAAGAGCTTGTTTATTGATGGTTTGCTACCCCATTTGAGGGTCAGGGTTGAGTTGAAGAATCCCACGTCATTTGATGATGCAGTTAGGGTTGCTAGGGAAAAGGAAGGCAAGATTTTGAAGCAGATGGAGATGGGTATTTATCCGTATGAAGGTGTTGTGTCTGCAAGGGATATGCAGGTAAATTTGGTTGAGGTGAATAAGAGTTCTATGCAAGGTATGATTAGACAGGAACCTCAAAGGCCGATACAGGTGCAAAGAGGGATGTTCTATATGCCTTCTGATTTTTTTCCAAAGTCTTTGAAGCATGTGCAGGTGAATGAGAAGCAGGTGAAGGAGACTAGTGCAGATGAGGAGTTGCTAGTGGATTCTTCTTTGGATTTGGATATCATAGCTGTACAGGACAGTGATTTGGAAGGCGCCATTGAAGATCATTTGCATTTGGATCTGGATGATATGCATGCACATGGAAGCAAAGAGGATGATGCCTTGGGATTGGCTGATGATAAGAAGGAAGAGGAGTTGGATACAGGATGCTTTGAGGATGATTCTTTGCCAGATTCAGCAAGGGAGGAGGATGGGGTAGAGACTTCTGATGAAGTGAAGATGGCTTGTAATACAAATGTGGTGAGCATGGAGGAAGATCCTATTATTATGGATTTTCTTGGACAGCTGGATGATGGTATGGTACCTGCGATGGATGATGTGGATGTTTTTCCATTGGATGCATTATGTGCTGGCTAGTCTTTCGACGATGATACCAGGGGGGTTGGCAACACTCAGGAAGGTATGCATGTAGATTTGGCTGATGAAGAGCGTTGTGATGTGAGTATTGTGCTGGAGGATGATATCTGGGAAGTTGCTAGCCTTGATGAACAGGAGCCAGAGGTGGAGATGCGTGTTGCTAAAATGCTAAAGGCAAAGTCCCTGGATGACAAGGATTCGGAACCAGGTGAGCTGTATGGTTGTGAAGAGATGCCTGAACCAGTTAAGCTGGAAGTGCTTGTGGACACTGCTGTTGGAGAGGATGTGGATTTCGGTGTGCTGAAAGGTCAAAATGTTGAAACCTGGCCTTCACTGGAGTTGATGAATGGAATGCCTAATGCTGTAATGCCACAGGTTTTGCACACGAGGAGGTTTGCTGTGGGGGAAGTGGACGTGGATGATTTTGTGGCTATGGTGGATATTTGGTATGCAGTGATGCAGCCATTGGTTTTAACAAATGTTGGGGAATGGGATGGTGAGTTGGAACTGTTTCCTTTTGATCCTGGTGGATAGTTACTGGATTTGCTTTTGCTGCTGAGCATGAATGCTCTAGCAGATGGGGGGGGGGGTTGGCAAAGTATGTCAGGTGTTTTTCTGAGAGGTTTTTATGGCTTGTGTACATACATGTGCATGGCAGGTGTGAAGAGGTTGGCTTTGAATGCGTTGCCAAATGATCTGGGTGAATGGTTTTGTTTTTGGGCTTGTTGCAGGCCTGTCCGGTGAGAGGTTCTCTGGGGTTGATTTCAGCTGTTCGGTCGTCTTGAAGTGTGTATGCGTCAAAAATAAAGTGGCATTGGAAAGTTGCATTCGAAAAAGGTGTGTGGAAAGCATGGGGGATATATTGATGAAGGGGCCAAGGTGGCAATTAGCATAGGTGTGAAAAGCATATGGTGACCATCTTGTAGGCCTTACAAGAAATAATAAAAAATAATATTAACGTGGCCTGCAATATTGAAAACCACATGGAGTTTTGAGTGGCTGCCAGCGCATATTCCAGAAGGTTGGCGAAGCACAGAAGCGTGGGAGTCGGCGCAGCTGGGGAGAAAGAAAAGCTGTCGCCTTGTTTAGAAGAAGATGGGGGGGGCTCTGCTGTGTGTGCAGCCAGGCGCAGGAGGGGCTGGCCGTGTGGGAGCCAGTGGGACGAGCAGAGGACGGTGTGGCTGCTGGGATGGTATAGCGACTGGAGGGCCGTCGGCTGGTGACTAGAGCCCTGGGTTTAGCAGGCTAGCGGGTG
This sequence comes from Cibotium barometz, assembly GCF_041138505.1. Classification (NCBI taxonomy): domain Eukaryota; kingdom Viridiplantae; phylum Streptophyta; class Polypodiopsida; order Cyatheales; family Cibotiaceae; genus Cibotium; species Cibotium barometz. The sequence goes on along the minus strand of NC_141081.1, from coordinate 34,317,023 downwards.
CAGTGGGGGCTCTTGGGCGCTGAAGCGCAAGGGAAAGGCGTAGGAGCTGCTGGCGATTGGAACACGGGCTGGCGACAGACGTGAAAGGCGCTGCAGCTGCGGAAGACGTAAAGAAGGCTGCCTTTGGTTCGAGGCCTGGCGAGGAAGCGTGGAGTGTTGGCTGGGGCAGCCCCTGGGGTGATCGAGCGAAGGCTGAGGTGAAAGCTGGCGGGTATCGTTGCTGCAGGGAGGCAGTACAGGTGAGGAGCCGCGTGGGGAAGTGAAGCTTGGCGAGTGGTGACGTGGAGGCGTCCCCTTACTTTGGGTTTTGGATACAGAGAGAGTCGCCGTGTGTGTGAAGAGCCTGGCGGGTACTATTGCAGCCAGAGGATGGCGAGTTGAGAGGCAAGGCAAGGTTGTGCCGCCTGGTAGATGACCAAGGATGGCGAGTGCTTCTGAAGAGCTGCAGGCGCTTTGGACGTATGAAGAGCCAGCTGGTGTGGTAGCTGTTGGGTGCGCCGGTGTGGTCAGCGACAGAGTTGGAAGCCGCCTAGTTTGAAGGGAGTGGGTGTTGTGTGTGTTGGCTGCAGGCAATCATTACGAGCCGTGTGGATGTGTAGGTGCCCTGGTGATAACTGCAGCAAATGTGGAGAGCAAAACAGACGCTGAAGGTAGTAGCCTTGGGCTGGTGTGGGCCTTGGGTGATGAGGCTTGAGCTGTTGGGTTGGTGCTGAAGAGTTGTGCAGAGGCTCTCTGGTTGGCGAAGCTGCTGGTCACGACACACAGAGAGTGGGAGCTGCTGAGTTGAAGGTTAGCTGGTGTGGGCGCCTTCTGGTGAAGAGTAGCTGGTCTTGTGTGGGCGACGATTGAGGCAGAGAGTGGTGCTGACGAGAGAGAGCCTGGAGCATGGTGCAGAGTTGGAAGCCGTAGAGGTGCTGATATGTGGGCTGGAGACAGTGGGCTCGCCTACGATACTTGGCAGGTAGCAGCAGCTGGACAGAGAGTAGCCGGGCTACAGAGGAAGTGAAGAAGGGTTGCTGGTGGAGCGCCCTCTGGAGATTGCAGAGACCGGGAGACAGAGGCTTGGTTGTCAGACGCAAGGGTGTATTCCCTTGGCAGTAAATCCTGGCCAGAGTCCTGGTTTTTGGTGTATTTGCTGAGTTGATACATGGTGTTTAGTGCTCTGTATGTTTTTTGCTGAATGATCATCTGTTCATCGTGGTTCTAAGCTGTCTTTATGGTGTGGGTGGGTGGTGAATGGTGAGAGTGTGTTCCAGCCGGTGGCTGGTGGTGCCCCGTTCGTGTGAGTGTTTCCAAGTTTGGGAGGTGGAAGAGCTATAGAGGCAGGGTCTTTCTTCTTTTTTTTCACCTCACATCCTTCTGGTGCCCCCACTGAGGATAACTCTGGCGTTGTTCTTTGCCTAGAAGGGCGTATGTTCCGCTGAGGAGAGCTCAGGGATTGATACAGGTTTTCAGGATGTGGTCTTATCCAGAGTTTCATGGCAGGAAAGATGAAGATGTGTGTGACTTTTTGGAGCAGATGGACTTGGCATGCATTAGCAATCATGTTACAGATGAAGAGCAGGTTCTAAAGCTGATAAAGATTTTCTTGAAGGGAGATGCCCGAAGTTGGCTTAAGGATTTTGAAGCACAGGGTGCGGCAGGTGAGCCACATGGTGTTTTGACCTTAGACAGGTTGAAAGAAGGCCTTTTGGAGCGTTTTCAGCAAGTGGAGGATTCTAGTATGCTTTGGCAGGAGTTGAGCGTCTTGAAGCAGATTCGTGGGCAATCACTGGATGATTTTGTGCAGGTATTTACATGTTTGTGGGGTAAGTGGTGTATGACATTGAAGCAGGAAGTTCCTCCTATGTTTCTGAAGAAGAGCTTGTTTATTGATGGTTTGCTACCCCATTTGAGGGTCAGGGTTGAGTTGAAGAATCCCACGTCCATTGATGATGCAGTTAGGGTTGCTAGGGAAAAGGAAGGCAAGATTTTGAAGCAGATGGAGATGGGTATTTATCCGTATGAAGGTGTTGTGTCTGCAAGGGATATGCAGGTAAATTTGGTTGAGGTGAATAAGAGTTCTATGCAAGGTATGATTAGACAGGAACCTCAAAGGCCGATACAGGTGCAAAGAGGGATGTTCTATATGCCTTCTGATTTTTTTCCAAAGTCTTTGAAGCATGTGCAGGTGAATGAGAAGCAAGTGAAGGAGACTAGTGCAGATGAGGAGTTGCTAGTGGATTCTTCTTTGGATTTGGATATCATAGCTGTACAGGACAGTGATTTGGAAGGCGCCATTGAAGATCATTTGCATTTGGATCTGGATGATATGCATGCACATGGAAGCAAAGAGGATGATGCCTTGGGATTGGCTGATGATAAGAAGGAAGAGGAGTTGGATACAGGATGCTTTGAGGATGATTCTTTGCCAGATTCAGCAAGGGAGGAGGATGGGGTAGAGACTTCTGATGAAGTGAAGATGGCTTGTAATACAAATGTGGTGAGCATGGAGGAAGATCCTATTATTATGGATTTTCTTGGACAGCTGGATGATGGTATGGTACCTGCGATGGATGATGTGGATGTTTTTCCATTGGATGCATTATGTGCTGGCTAGTCTTTCGACGATGATACCAGGGGGGTTGGCAACACTCAGGAAGGTATGCATGTAATCTGATGCTCACTGCCTTAGCAAGAATCTTATACGCAGTCCCTAGTAAGGTGATAGGTCTCCACTGGCCAATCAATGTCTTATCCCCAATCTTAGGGATAAGATAGATAAGCCCCTCAGTGAGAAAAGAAGGCATAGAACCAGTGTCCCACATCTCCTCGAGAGCCGATGTGATCTCAGCCCCAATCTCATCCCAAAAAGTAATGAAAAAAAAAGGAGGGAGGCCACCCTCCCCTGGACACTTACCATGAGGTAAGACATGAAGAGCATCGTTGAAATCCTGCATAGAAAAAGGGGAATCCAGAACGGCACACATCCCTCAGTCATCAAATGTGGCAATGCATTCCTTTGTGCCTTGTGTCTCAAATTAGAGTGTGGCTCAGCACTAAGAAGCTGGCGATAGAAATCAGTGGCAATTTGTCTAACCATAAGAGGATCTAAGTGAAGAGTGCCATGTGAATATTGTAACTACCTGACACTATCTCTGGCATGAGATGGGCCGTGAGTAGCAAAGAAATGTTTGTTGCATCTGCCACCCATCTGTGTCCAAAAGGATTCGTGTGCATGGTAACGGTAGTCCGCATGCTACTCAAGAGAGTGATGAAGTTTTTTCCTAAGAATACATAAAGAATCTGCAACCCATTGAGCATGAGGTAGACGTAGACTGGATGCCTTACAGAAAGAGCACGAGAAACAACCTTGGATTTAGAAAGGGCTATTAGATGTTGATTGGCTGCCTTTTAGATTGAGCACGATAAACAAATAGCCCTTTCTAAATCCAAGGCCTCCTGCCTCTTAAACAAGGCACATGTGTGATAAAAGTCACTAATATCACGGAGAGCACAGGCCAAGCTTTGTGAGGCATATGAGAAATCATGAGATCTCCAAATATCAAGCATACGACGTGATAGCTCTGCATCTAAAAACAAATGATCAAGGATGCGTACAGGGGGTGTTGATCCATGGCAACTCAGATCTCTAATACATAAAACCACTGGGCAATGATCCGATTTAGAGGTGCCTATAGCAATAAAAATATGCCCCCCCTCTGTCAAGCGCCCAATCATCCACAAAATCTGTCTAACCGTCCATATATACATCTTGCATCCCTTCTCGTGTTAGACCATGAATAAAGAAGCGTGGATGGTCTCCTCGAAATGTCATCCTCATGCCAACAATCTCTGCCATGAATGGAGAGTATAAACCTCTCGCAAGACGCTCTTTCAAGAGCATGCACCAAGCCCTCATGTCCACCTCTTTTATCTGTTGACATCGCAACCATGTTAAAATCCCCACCAATAATCCAATAGTCGGCAAGAGGCATCACCATAGTGAGAGATTTCGAGAAGACAATCCTCTCATCTCTATGGTTAGGAGCATAGAGGTTGAGAATACCAATGCATAAGAAGGATCCACTGCACTCTCGTAGCCAAAATGACACCATGTCCAATGATGCAAGGCAAGATCAAAGCTGAAACATAGATATAGACACCACCCCTGGTACCAAGGGCTGGTGACCAAAAGGTGTGTCCCGAGAGAAGCTTGCCTGATCTCCCACACTGGCTAGCATGCAATTTATGCTCTTGCAAGAGCAATGCATTCATAGGTCTACCTGTAACTGCACAATGAAGCTAGGTTTTGACAATTTGTTTGCGCCGATGCGGAAAAAAAACCCCAAGACCCTCAATGTTCCGAGAGACAATCCTCGTAAGGACTCAAAGTAGGAGCAGCTAGATCTCGTGGTCGACGAAGGACCCCCTTTAGGGACAGAAGGACATTTCGCATAGATAAGGGAGGGAAAATCTGACGGTGTAAACCTTACCTCTCTCTCCCACTCTCAGGAAAAGCCAAGAAAACTGGAGAGGTACCCTGACAATGCGACTGCGCAACATCATCCTCAAGGGCACAATCATCCTAAAATTGTAATGTAGCATCCTCCTGTGAGGGATCCAGATCATGTGCCTGCAAAGCCTCATCCTCCAAAGAAGGATCAACATCCTGTGAGGCAAGAGCTACATAAGGGTTGGGGTGCTCCACTAGGGGTGTGGATTAAGAGGCAAGTGCGGGGGTCCGAGGGTGCCTTCCATTCCTAACCATAACCCAAAATTGTGTGGTCTGTTGTGATATAGGGTCACCAATTTAGGTATCGCACGAGTTTTATTGTTGCAGACCATGTTCACCCGAGCCTCTGAGCCATGCCTTTGTGGAGGCCATGTGTCATTCGCCTCCTATGATGGCATTGGAGGAAGGTTGGAGGGATGGAGAGTGGGATGGGAGATGGAGGGTGACTCCCATCACATCATCTGCGGGCATGAAAAGGTACTCAATCTTCTATCATCTACCATATTGGACAGAGTTAAGAATAAATGATCTTTTGGATCCAATGCACATTTTTAAGAATGTGGCATCAATGATTTGGAACCATCTAATTGGAAAAAAAGATATCCATGCAATAAGGGATGACCTAAAGGATATCAGACATATGGAAAATGCATGGCCAAGGGTAGTTAATGACAAGGTGGTTTTACCAAAGGCGCCATGGAGGTTGATAAGGTAAGTGGAAAATAATGTCAAGAATCAAATTTCATATTTTCGTACACCAACCGATGTAATGCACCGATTAAAGGGTGAATTTACAATAACAAAAAGAAGGGCGAGCATCAATTGTATGGTCTCAAATCAAATGATTGGCATAAGATGATGTAGGTACGTACATAACTATATCTATTTTTTAGGCACTCCTAGGTTTATGTTGTGTGGACTCTATATTGACCTTTTATTGTTTTCAAAAATTGATCTCACAAGTTCATACTTCCAATATCAATTGGTGGGTGCAGAGAAGAGAAAGCTTAGAATGCTATCTATAAATTAGGTGGACTGGCAAGGTGAGTTCTAATAAAAACTATAGATTTGGAATTATCTATTATTCTTTAGTTTATCATTTATTCCTTTGTTGAATAGGTCGATAGTGTTAAAGGAGATTCATCCAGATTCCATTGAGAAGGCTCGCGTTGACTCAATTGAGGCGGTGTGTATGATTGAAGAAAGCTTTCCAATAAGCATAGCAGAAGGCATCTGATGGGTAGGACCACGCCACCTCCTAGCATGGCCCCTCGATCTAGGACAATCTCTAGCAATCTAGCCCTATCGGCGACGACAAATCCAACACTGGTCAGGTCTGCCTCCAATCCCCATCCTCTGTCGGAAATGAGATCCGTCACGTCTCTCAAGCATAATATGGTCGTGAGTAATCGATGGATCAAGAACAAGCACAACGACCCGGGGTACGCCATCAAGAGTAGCGGTAACAGCCGCGGAAGCTGAGGCGGGAGAGCTTGGAAGGGATAGTACCTCTAGAACCTGGCTAGTACCTCTAGAACCTGGCAAAAGGATGCCCCTATGGAAGCTAAAAGCTTCCAATAGGACCGGATAGAGCAGGGAACCGTAGTGAGACCGGGGTAAGGCGCTGATCCTCTGCAGCTAAATCAAATCCCACCTGGTACTGAAAGAAGAAAATCTTCCTAGGACCAAGAGAGAAGGCGCTGCTAGCCAAAACCTGAGAAGTAGCTTCTGGAGAATGAAAGTTCACCTAGAAGAAGCCTTGACCAAGAAAACGAGTATCCTAGAAGTTCACAATCAACTCCGAAGGGAGAGTTGCTAGAAGTCATTCACGTGCCTGTGAACAAGAGGGGTAGGAGCCATAAACTCTCGCAACAACAAGGGTGGTCTGGACCTCAATGTCAATGTCGTGCTCAAGAGAGGTGAGCTCGCCTTGAGCAAAATTGATGATTCTCCCGGCTAGTGGGGATGACGAAAGATTGGCTGTGGCAAAAGAAGCCATCAAACATCCACATCTTCTGAAGCAGAGCCTTTGAAAATGGGAAGTTTGACATTGACTTGGTCCAACACTATGGATAGAGGTTCTAGTTGGGGTTTTCCTTGGTTGTTGCCCGGATTTCTCCTTGGTTACCTTGGTTGTTGCCAAAATTAGGGTAACCAAGGTTGGCAGTAGTAGCCATGGGTAGAGGTGTAGGAGGAGTTCGGGATGGTATGAAATTGACCTTCCTACAACTGTAGCAACGTATAGACAGAGGACTCGTGATTGGATTGGCTATACTAGCATGAAAACACTATGCTATCATGGACTCAACAAGAATTCTTGACACCCGAGTTTCCCAACAGGATCGCCAAATTTTTAGTGTACCTCTAGCACACCTCTTCTCCCGGAACACTGGACTAGGACGATATACACCACAGTGAACACAGGGTTCCCTCTAGGGTGTACCTGTAGTACACCCCTTTGCCGGGCACGGTGAACTAGGATGGTGTACACCACAGTGAACACACGGTTCCCTCGAGGTCAGTATGTCCTCAAGAGTTGTCACAAGAAAGGGGAACGTGAACTATGGGGCGAATGCATAGCTCACTAGTACACAGAACATGTAGATGAGCAAGAACACAAAGATGAGAAAGAACAGTAAGAATGGCGAGAACACGAGAACATGGAGTGCACCATACACATCACACGATGTGCAAATAGATGAGACTCAAGTTGCAGTAGTATTGCCTAGAATGATCCCAAACAAACAATCCCGATATTCCTTTGTACAATGTCGCTTGGCCTTTGGGCTGGTCCAAGGGTGACCAAGTAGCCCTGTCGTCGTCACTGCGAGGGGCGTGGTGTTCATTAAGTAAGCACAAGAGACAAGTGGTGCACCGATGTTGTGTCAGTGCAAGTGGTGCGCCTAGACCAGGTGTCAATGCAATGGGTTGGAATGGTCTAAAGTGACAATGCAAGTGGTTGGTCCGGTCCAAGGTAGTTGGCACTTTTGTCCAGTCCAAAAGTGAAGGGTCAAACAGTGGCCAGTAGATAGAATCCCTGCCGCCCGTGTGAGGGACGAAAGGGCAATGAGGGGGGGATTCCATCACTCTCTCAATGGCTCCACCAATCACCAGGAGAAGAGGAAGGTATTTCCTAGGAAGCTAACTGTCATGGGAAAGCCTGAAATGCTACCAAGTGGGTCGGATGCGGGGTCAAAGCCGTGCTGACACCTTGCAAAGAAGGCCTGGGTCATACGCAATGCAACGAGGCTTAGCTGCATGACTCTATCTGACACCCCTAGTGAGTCAAACTCAACCTAAGTAGTAGCCATGGCCCAAAGGATGAATGTCTGTTATCTTAGCATGCGTTGCAAGGAGGCTAGCTTGTAGAAGATCTCTAGAGTTGTCCGCGTGCCAGGCGGCTACCAACAGTCTTGCACACCAGAGTGGAGGGCTCTAGAGATGCAACTGCGAGGAGCTAGAGGTCCACTTCTGAGAAGGATAGGCAAGGGACGGCGGTCTCGGTCGGGGATGACGGAGCAGCTACCATGGAGTCCTCCTAAGGGGTGAAGACCAAAAGGGTACCCAAGAACAAGAGAAACTGCATGAACGAACAGAGGGAATGGAGAGACAAAGCCGAAGGGGAAACAGAGGGGGGGGACTGGAGAGGCTGCGGGGAAGGGAGGCAAGGGAGGGGGAAGGGCGGAGGGGAGAAAGAGGGCCGCGAGAAAGGGAGAGGAGGCGCAAGAGGAGGTCGGGTGTGCAGACCAAGCGGAGGATGGGGGGGCAGGCAGAAAGAGGAGAGGGGGGGGGGGGTGGTTGGAAGAGAAAAAGGGGCGCATGCGAGAATATGGGGGGGAGAGGTTGAAATGCGGGAGGAAGGGGAGTGCACAAGCGGAAGGTGCAGGGGGTGAGAAGAGGCAGCAGTGAAGGGCGGCGTGCAGGTGAAAGGGGCAGGGGGAGTGTGCAGGCCGAAGGGAGGGAGGGGGGGGGGTCGGGGGAGATGCTCGCAGCTCCCGCTCACGATTTTTGAGAGGCTGATTGCATCTGCTTATAAGCTCCTCTCTTGAAAAATCAAGAGTTCTCTTGGAGGTGGAATTGGAGTGAGGTTGGTTGAAGCACAAGCCATTATGCTGAACAAAGATGCTAACAAACGACCTGAACAAAAATTAATGCTTTTAAGGCTAGGTTTCCTTGTTGCTTCAAGGCAGCTGGTTTTTCGTATGTGGACACAAGGTCATCTCACAAGCAAAACAGACACTCGAAACCATGTCTATAGTAACAAGGCAGAGTTGTAAGATCAAAACACAGACCTCACCTGAAGGAAAAAACACAGACCTCACCTGAAGGAAAAATTGCCTTTCCTATTTTTTGAAGATAATTGGAGAAAAACCGAGAGTATGTCTGCCACTTTGAGATTTAACCTGTTCAATGCAATCTGAAAATTGCATCACTAATCAGTAACAAATTCAAGAGCTTAATTGAAATTAATCATGACAGCAAAATCAGTGCAACTCTATGTGAAAAATAAAATGGGGCTTCAAAACTATTGATCTGGTATACAATCCTTGGACATGACATTTTCCCTCTAGTGTTGAGGTCGGCTGATTCTACACACGAACATGAGACTCATAAAGAACATATATATATACATATAAACATACATGTTTGCATGTATGTATGTATGTATGTTCTTCCCCCCTGAAAAGATCCTTTCATTAATTAAAGAAAAAGTGTGGCAGATTACAAACAGTATAAAAATGCAATCAAGACAAGAAAGGGGAAGCTCTATCCACGGGTGGCCACCCTCAAAGGGAGGTTACATCAGAGGGGGAGGGGGGAAAAGCCACACTGGGGGCCTATATTGTGACGATACTCCTCCGTCCTTCCTAGAAAGGAAGGGTCCACCGGTCAAGTGCTCAAAATGCCCTCTTAGGGTGTGAATGAGATCCACCTATATGGTTTGGATGATCTCCACACGTGCGGTAGTCACTCTATCAATGGAAAGGAAGGGTCCACTGGTCAAGTGCTCAAAATGCCCTCTTAGGGGTATATGAGATCCACCCATATGGTTCAGGTGATCTCCACACATGCGGTAGTCACTCTATCAATGGGCTCAAGGGGGCTAGTCCATGTCCTCTCTGTGTCCACTCTGATGATATCCATCGTGATCTCCACACGTGCGGTAGTGACTCTATCAATGGGCTCAAGGGGCTAGTCCATGTCCTCTATGTGTCCACTTGGATGATATCCATCGTGATCACGCGGTTTTGCTCTGAGCGGGTGAGATCCAAAAATGGACAATCCAAACTGTACTAAAAGGGTGGTAGTGCCTCTATCCGCAAACCACGTAGGTCAAACCATGATCTCATCTCAGCGTACCAGCAATGAGTATCTCCATCCTCTGCAAACTCTATGGATGAGGTCAATGCCGATCGGGAGTACCTCTCCTGAGGGAGCTCCCATAGCCGCTGTAAAAAGGTAACTGCCTGGAATAGGACCTCGGTTACTACTTGTGCGGCACCCAGCTCAGCCCAAACAATCTCATGTGGTACTGATGATTTTCTCTGAATCATGCGGGAAATCATCATAATCAGTGGTCTCTCCATTTGCCTCCGTCCCTCTCTGAGATCTGTGATGTATGTTGGGACCCCAAATTGGAGCTCCATACAGGAGGGTCGGTGTGACAAGCGTATCAAATAGCCACCATTTGGTGCACGGCTCCGGAAACTGCATGTGTGCACACTGCCTCTCAAGTGCCCCCAAGGCTACATGCCCTCGAGCTAATCTAGCTGCTACTGCCTCCTTCAAGCGAGAAACACGGTCCTATGAAAGTAACTCCCGAGTAGACATATGATCTGACATACTCAACCGGCTCCCCTCGGAAAGTGAACCGAGGCCCTGATCTCGTCACCCATGCCTGTGTGGTGTTAAACACCATAACCTTGGTTTTCCCAAGGTTCACTGTCAGATCTCTATCCGCACAGAAAGCCTGTAATGCATCCAGGTGTCTCTGTAATCCCTTCGGAGAGACTGAGATTAGAACAATATCATCACCATATAACACGATGGGTATCAAAAACCCTGCCAAGCATGCCCCTGGGACTCCCAATCTGTCTACATAATCAGAGACCGCATCAATGTACAATCCAAAGAGGGTGGGCGATAGTGGGCATCCCTGCTTCACTGCTATCGTGCTGGTCACCATATCGGATAGTCCGCCTGGAGCTCGCCGCCTGGAGCTCCGACTCTACCTGTCACAGACTCATACAAAGCCTATATCCCCCACTGCATATCCTCGGGTACCTCAATGTCATGCAATCTATGCATAAGCATGGCACGTGGTACGATATCGAAGGCTTTGCGGAAGTCCACAAAGCAGCAGTATATCCTTCTCTTCTATGCCCTGCCCTCTTCAATAAGTGCCCGAAGTGTCAGTATGTGATCCAAGGTAGTAAATCCTCTCCTGAAGCCGGCCTGTCCATGTGCTCGATGACCATGCCTCTCTGCCCAACGGCTCAGCTCTGACTCCAATATAGAGCCATATAGTTTGGCCAAGTAACGACCGATCATGATCGTCCTGTAGTTGCCTGGTACCATGGGGTCCCCACTCTTAAAGAGTGGTACAATGATATGCTCTGTCTAGCTTGCCGGGAAACCCTCATGACCAATCATATAGAGCCATATAGTTTGGCCAAGTAATGACCAATCATGATCGTCCTATAGTTGCCTGGTACCATGGGGTCCCCACTCTTAAAGAGTGGTACAATGATATGCTCTGTCTAGCTTGCCGGGAAACCCTCACAAATGGCATGATTAAACACATGAACGATGAGCGGAGCCAAAGTGCACGCGCATATTGAAAGTGCTCTCCAACTAGCCCATCATGATCCTGTGCCTTCCATTCTATAACCTATCTATCGCATCTAGCACCATCTGCATAGTAAAAAAGGTGTTGCTAGCCGGTCTAGCTCCCAGTGGAGGGGGGGTAGGGGGCTGTCTTGGTGCATCATATAGCTCTCTAGCATAAGTATGCCATGCCTCAGGTGCAGTAATCGGAGTACCAGGCTGTCTCTCCTGAAACATCTTCCATGCCCTCTTGCTGTCCTTCCCCAGGAAGAGTTGGTAGATCTCCTCCTCTAGCTTAGCCAGATAGGCTCGTTTCTTCCTCCGCACAAGGCGCCGAAAGATCATCCTGGCCTGTCTATGCGTGAGTCCCAATGGCAATCTCACGCTGTAGCTGTGCTCGTGTGTCATGACACTCATCATCATACCAACTGTTCTGTGGGGCAGTGTTGCGCGGGGGGGGGGGGGGGGGGGGGGGAGAAGGGATCATACTGCAGGGGAACGCATATGAGGCGGATGCATGTAGTACACCTGCCAATCCTCTCGTGATCTCGTCCAGAGAGCTATGCGGGTTATCATCGACAAGGCTATAGGAATTGTGGGAATTATTAATGGGATGAGCGAGTTGATTTAGAGCTTGACATGGAACTTGGGCATAGAACTTGGGCATGAAGCTTGAACATGAACATGTAACACGGAGCTTAGACATGGAGCTTGGATTTTGGACTAGGATTGGGACTTGGACTTAGACTTGGATTTGGACTTGGATTTGGATTCATTGGACTTGGGATCCATTGGATTTGGATATTGGATCTGGTACTAGCCGGGTGAGAGATATTTGTGGGTCATTCCTGTGGTGTGCTCGACATCAGAGATCTTGTGCGTCGACATTGACATCGACTTGGATATCCTACATCGGCATATTTGTTTGTTTTGTATTTATTGATTGTATTGATCCTGGCCAACATGCCCGTGGATTGTTCTTGAATAAATTCCTGAAAGGGGGCGGGGCCTGCTCCCGCTCAATGTGGTGTACTGTGTGCAAGATCCCCATTCCCTTCTCTCTCCTCTCTCTCTCTTTATATTGTTCTCTCTTGGACACGTGGTTGAGCCTGTCACTGCACGCCCCGCTGGGCTTACACTATGACAGATTCCACCACAACTACGGTGGAGCTCTTGAGCTATGCTCGAGCTCGACAAATAGGCAACTTCCCACGACTGTTAGGATAGGGCTCGACAACCTCTTACCGATCACGAGGACGCGATCGACTTTAGGAAGGGGACACGCTTAGGGTTAGGGTTTGGGAGTGATTAGTACTAATCACTTGCTCCCTCTTGCTTCCTTTCTCTCTCTTCCGGCGAGATCCCACAAGATCTTTGCGAGAGCTTGCACCACCCATAGGATTAGAGCAACTGCCTCGGTGTGACAATGAGTGCAGACGGATGACAGCCGACGAGCAGCTATGGTGGAGCTCTTGAGCTATGCTCAAGCTCGACGGATAGGTAACTTCACATGACCGTTAGGGTATGGCTCGACAACCTCTTACTGATCATGAGGACACGATCGACTTTAGAAAGGAGAGTATGTTAACCACATATTCGTTAACACATTCCTATGACAACTATGTCCACACACTTATGTAATGGACGCCGGCACTATATATTGTAAATCCTGTCATTTAATGAGAGAAACGCCCTAAAGATGTTCCCAAAGTATTGAGCTTCGACGAACAAATAAGAGGACCTTGGTCAATTGGCCAATCCATAGAGAAAACCCTTGTAACTATGTTTTGGGCGCCCCGGGTCACTTGCTCCCGAGTGGCGTAGTGGAAAAGGCTTGGAACTATAAAATCCAATTTCTCTTGTTTGTAATGCTTTCTCCCATTTGTACAATAGAAGTGGAGTGTTCACGAGCTTGGTACGAAGATGGCTTTCTATAGAGATCATCTTCTCTAGCTCACGGAGGATGGGTTTGTGATTAGACCCAGCTACACGGATACTCATCTTTCTCATGGGGTACGGTGTGCTATTGGTCAGATGCGCACATCCTCACACCAGCTAGAGATTGAGACTGGCAGATTCAGAGGACCAGCTGAGGTCAAGATTTGTCAGTTGTGCTAGATGGAGTCAGAGACAGAGTTACATTACATGTGTCACTGTCCAATATATTATGAGATACGAGGCCGTTTTCACTGCGTGTTCAGAGAGGGTTTTGGACCACTTTCCAGAGTCATGAGATACCAGGATCAGAGATGCCTCGGATTATACGTGCTGGAGCTGCGTAGACACATAGAGGGTCTCTTGAGAGGGAGGGGATCAGAGAGGGAGAGACACCTATAGAGGCAGATTACAGTCTTCTTTCGACCAGAGATTGAGCAGTCAGGCCAGCAGGCATTGCAGCTAGCCCCAGAGTATAGCCGCACGTGAGGTACACTGATTGATCGGGCTATAGAGCTAGGGCGGTCCAGGCGCCCCAAGATGAGAGGCCCATCTCGACACCGGCGGAGACTACAACAGAGGATCAGGACCATACTAGCACGGCATGGGAGACGTCCAGTCAGAGTACTCACCATGGAGGACATTGAGGATATCCGCCATCGACCGATGAGAGACATCCTTGGATAGTGATGTATATGATGCTTACCTTTGTTGCTGGAGTTTTCCTTCCCAGATGTTATCCATTAGGAGCTCCTAGTACCTTACTTTTCCCCATAGTTGTTGTTTCAGTTTCAGTTAGTTATTTAGTTGTTTTAGCTTTTCTTACACAGACATTGTATCAGATCCACCAATTGTTGTAACCTTTTTGGTCTCATAGGTCATTTTGGCCTTTTGAAGACGTTAATATATCATTTCATTTCTCCCTCTCTCTTGCAACTCTAATCTAGCATGTGTGGTATGCTTAGGATTAGGATTTGTGCTAATCACTTGTTCTCTCTTGCTTCCCTCATGCTCTCTCTCTCTCTCTCTCTCTCTCTCTCTCTCTCTCTCTCTCTCTCTCTCTCTCTCGTTGGCAGAGCCAAGCGTCACTGCAGCCGCCGTTTTAGAGCCAGCACCGCCATCCCATTGCCGTTCCCTGTTGCCCGCCACGAACTTTTCCACCTTCCTCCCGCTACTTCGGGCCCGAACTAGTGGAGAGGGTCCACTACCGTGGGCGGCGCGAGTGCAGAGGGTCCGCCCATTTTGGCGGAATCGCTCCCAGTGAGCTGTCTCAGCCACGCCGGCCATTTTGCCACTTCTGGTGACTGCGTTAGGTCGAGTACTTCATCAACAGCTATGCGTGTGTCTGAACGAGCCATCTGAAGCCTAAGGGGCTACTGCTTAGAAGTCTACATCATCTCTCAAGGTAGAGGTGTACGCCTGTTGTCTCGAGACCCTGCAATCTGCTGGTCAGCCTGGGGGTCTTTCTATCGCCTGCATACAACACATCTGTGACTTTGCGGGGAGCATAAAGAAGAGAAAAGAGGAAGATCAGTACACGTTTTACAAAGAATTTCCGCCTAATGCTGCAACAACACAGCATTGCCAGTTCCAGTTCAGTTTCGGCCTGTTTTCCCACCCACCCTTGCTCAGGCCCCCAAGGCAGCAACTAGTAGGGGAAAACATCTCTCAACCCCTAGAGGGGGAACAGGATGGTGAGACGACCTTTCACACCCCCACGAAGGCACCAAATGCCTACCGTAAAAGACTGAGGGAAGGAATCATGTCCCCTTGCTCACGAAGGATTACGAAGATGGCCCGATGAGACGAGGTCATTTATGAGGAGCTACAGCTTCACATAAGGACAGAGATGAACACCATGCGACAGGAGCTTGAAAAGGAATGGACCAAGCAGATGCATGCCCAAAGGAAAGTGATATACGAAACGCTGAAGGAAGAGATATATGTCCAATTGAAGGGAGAAATGCAAGCCCAAGTACGGGTTGAGATTGAATTAGCCCAAGCCTTGATGCACACAGAAATGAAAAAAGAGATGTAGAAATGGAAGGATGACATGCCTCGAGAGATTGGCACAACAGTTGCATCATATGAAGGCACTTTGAAGACATGTATGGCTGACCGCGAAAAAGACATCACAGAAATGCAAAACACTTTGGAATCATGTAAGGCAAAAGTGGCTACAGGTGAGAAGGAAATGCATTCATCGGCTGAAATTGCCAGTGCCACAAAGAAACAAATTGAGGAAGTCAACCCATGGATTGAAGTAGTAAAAAAACAGAAGGATACACCAGTCAATAAAGTAGAGGTGATGAATGCTACATTGGAAGAGGAAGCCAAGAGACGGGCATGTGCCTTACATGTACGTGTAGTTGGGTGGGAAGATACGGGGTAGGTAGAGATGAAACTAGGGCGAAGATATTGATCATCAGGTTTGGTGACTTGGAGAAGAAGAAGGCCTTCCTCTCCAAAAGGATGGCCCTTAAGGGAGAGAAGATTTACTTGGATGAGGACCTTACACCGGCACAGATAGCACACCGGAAGGAACACATGCCGCGTGTGCTTGAGGCAAGGAAAGAGGGGAAATGGGCGGTATATAGAGATGGTGGAGTCATCATTACGGAGAGGAGGCCCACTTGACGGTGCGTGGCATATGAGACCTTGCGATTCACGGTGTGCAATTACAACGGGGCCCTTAGAACAGATGCAGGATACTTTGAGGATACTTTCAGACACAGTGATATTGCTATGTATACGGAGACCCATCAGTGCACAAACAAGAGGCTTCCTGACGTCCGGGGTTATAGATGGAAATCAGTTTTCCGCCCTCAACCACGCACAGTGGGAGGTACCAGAGGATCCCGAGGAGTGGCAATACTTTACAGGGAGGAGCTTCGTGACAAAATACATGTGGTACATAGAGATGTAGATGCGAGGTACATGTGGGTCCGAATATGCAAAGGGGGGCTCCGCGAGCTATATGTGGCGGTATGCTACTTTTCCCCAGCCCACTCCAAGTTTGCACCATCAGGAGAGTCGCCCTATATACCACTATATGATGATATCATGAGGTTTGCCAGCATGGGAGACATATTACTATTGGGAGACTTTAATGCACGTACACGCACAGAGCAAACAGAGTTGTATGATACTCAAGAGGCTATGTACTGGGAGATCACGACAGAGGATTAAGGTTGCAGAGATCAGCACAGGATGAGGGGGAGATTACAGATTATGGCAGGCATTTTCTCACACTCGGGAGTGCACATGGGTTGGACATAAACAATGGCTTATCGAGATGGCAAGGATCAGATGCTCTCACACACTGGAACTCTAAAGGGGGAGCGAGCACAGTGGACTACTTGATGGGATCTCCTTCATTGATACTTGATGTGCGGGGTTTCACGATTTCCTGTAGGCCCATTGGCATAGCAGCCGATCATGCATACCTGAGTTTCACACTTCCCCGAGAGATGGGCCAGCCACTACCTAGGTACCCGAGATATCAGTTTACACGTGAGACAGTTGGGGTTTATCGAGATGTAGTATCTGATGGCTTGTTCGCTTTAGACCCGCATAGCCCTCTGGATGAGATCACGAGAGGATTGGCAGGTGTACTACATGCATCTGCCTCATATGCGTTTCCCTGCACTATTATCCCTTCCACCCACCCCCGCAGCCCACAGAAGAGTTGGTATGATGATGAGTGTCATGAGACACGAGCACAGCTACAGCGTGAGATTGCCATTGGCTCTCACACGCATAGACAGGCTAGGATGATCTTTCGGCGCCTTGTGCGGAGGAAGAAACGAGCCTATCTGGCTAAGCTAGAGGAGGAGATCTACCAATTCTTCCTCCGGAAGGACAGCAAGAGGGCATGGAAGATGTTTCACGAGAGACAACCTGGTACTCCGATTACTGCACCAGGGGCATGGCATACTTATGCGAGAGAGCTATATGATGCACCAAGACAACCCCCCACCCCCCCTCCACTGGGAGCTAGACCGGCTAGCAACACCTTTTTTACTATGCGGATGGTGCTAGATGCGATAGACAAGTTACAGAATGGAAAGGCACAGGATCATGATGGGCTAGTTGGAGAGCACTTCTCATATGCACGAGACACTTTGGCTCCGCTCATCGTACATGTGTTTAATCGTGCCATTTGTGAGGGTTTTCCGACAAGCTGGACAGAGCATATCATTGTAGCACTATTTAAGAGTGGGGACCCCATGGTGCCAAGCAACTACAGGACGATCATGATTTGGTCATTACTTGGCCAAATTATATGGCTCTATATTGCAGTCGGAGCTGAGCCGATGGGCAGAGAGGCATGGTCATCGAGCACATGGACAGGCTGGCTTCAAGAGAGGATTTACTACCTTGGATCACATACTCACACTTCGGGCACTTATTGAAGAGGACAGGGCACATAAGAGAAGGATATACTGCTGCTTTGTGGACTTCCGCGAAGCCTTCGATACCGTACCACGTGCCGAGCTTATGCACAGATTGCATGACATTGAGGTACCCGAGGATATGCAGTGGGGGATATATGCTTTGTACGAGTTTGTGACAGGCAGAGTCATCTGTGGTGCTCGAGCGAGATCGGTGCTCAGCGCCCTCCAGACTGCGGGCGAACGCCAGGGGACTGGCAGGGTCTCCCGGGAAGGCGAGGCGGGTGGGGGGGGAGGAGGGGGGGGCGAGGGGGGCGGAGAGGGAGCCGCTGCCGAGACCGGAGCGGGGGCGGGCGGAGGCGAAGGTGGAAGCGAGGCAATGGAAGGGGATGAGGGTGGGGGTGGGGGGGGTGAAGGAGGGGGTGCTGGCATCTCCTGGTCCTCAGTCACTGCAGGGGGCTCCTCCTGGAGAGGAGCAAAGCTGTTCCTCACACGGGAACCCAGTGAGGCTGAGCCTGTTGGCTGCTGTGCAGCGGTCTCTGCGTGCTGCTGTGACTGTCTCCCTCGGCGGCGCCCCTGTCCAGGCTGCCACTCCGAGGTCTCTGTGGCCTGAGCAGGTGTCCCGGAGGCAGCCTGCCGTGCCGCATCTGTGGGCGGGCCATCAGGGGCCTGCTGCTATGGTGAGGGTCGAGGTCTCCTGCGAGGGCAGGCCTTGGCCAGATGGCCGACCTGCCTGCATATGAAGCACTGGTTCGGGAGCCCCGAGAACTCCACTCTCTGATCAATCCATCCCCCCCCTATCCTAGGTAGCTGAATGACCTTAGGAAGGGAGGAGATGTCAGACACCAAAACTCTGACGGAGGGTAGCCCAGCTGCTCTGGCCACCACTGAAGCTGCTGTGGGGCCAGTCTCGAGTACCGAGCCCACCAATGCTCCTAGCCGAGAGAGAAGCGGAAGATACTCCCGGCGGAGTCCAGGGAAGCAAACTGTAACATGAAAAAGGCGCTCTCCCTGCTCAGCTGCTGCTGGATCAAAGCCATGCTGCCAAGGTCTGAAGAAAGCCCGAGCACCCCTGATGTCAAGGGGACTCATGGCAAGGACCTTGGCCACACACTGGGCGGTCTCAAACTCGATCTGATAATGACCCCGGCCCAGAAGCTGTACGTCCAGGATCTTGCCCACATCTGCAAGCAGGCAGGCCTGGAGAAGATCCCGGATCTCCCCTCTGCTGGGGCGAGTGCCGACTATACGGCAGATGGTGGAATGGGCCTGAAGGCGTTCCACCTCTGCGGTGAGGCTCGCTTCCTCTTCCGGCGAAAGAGAAAGCCTGATGGGGGTGTCCTCGGGGGCGGGCGAGGGGGCTGCTGATGAGTCCCTCTGAGGCGAGGCGGGAGGAGTCTCCATCAGAGTCTGAAGCTCAGGCGTAGGCGAGGCGAAAGCGGAAAACCTGCAAGAAACGGGCTGCACACAGGAAGGTGGAAGACCGGAGGAAAAAAGAAACAAAACCCCCAGGGGGGCAGAGGTCAGCACGAAAAGGAGAGGGGGGGGTAAAAACGGCGAAGGAAAAGCATGGGGGGGGGGCGGCAGCTGCACGACTGAGGGGCGGGGAGGAGAATGCTGGCGGAAGGGGGCGATGCAGAGGCGAAATGGGCGAAGAAGGGGATGGGGCGAGAAGGCGAAGAGGCGAGGAGGGAGGGGGCGAGGGGGCAAGGAGGGAGGGAGCGCAGCAACGAGGGAGGGGGGGGGCGCAGCAGAAAGCAGGCGAAGGTGGCGAAGGAACAAAAGCAGGCGGGGGGGGCAAGAGCACAATGGCGGGGGGGGGGGGGAGCTGGTGTGCAGGTCGCGCAGGCAGGAGGCGGGGCGCAGCTTCAGCGAGCAGCTGTTGCCTTGAAAGAATGTTGTCTAACAGCATGGGCTTTTATGAATTGGCATAAGTCTGTTGGATTTTGGGTTAGCGAGGATTGATTGGGGCATAGGATAGAGAAGCTCACACACAGAAAATGAGAGAGAGAGAGAGAGAGAGAGAGAGCCAAAAGTGTGGTATCCACAAAATGCAAGTCAACCCTTGCATGTGTGCCACATCCATATAATATAGAAGTACAAAATATTATATGTTGTGTCCTTTCACACTTGATGTCCGAGGGGAGATGTTGGCTTCACACGGATTGAGAAAGGATACACTACTAGATATCTTGGATGCTAGGTCAGGATAGACATTACATCTGCCTAGCACTTGGCCCCTGTGCTCATGTGCATAAAGAAAAAGCTCCTTCATTGGAGCTCCAAGAAGCTCGATGTGGCGCCAAGAGCCCTCCTTCCACAGATTGGTATGTCACTTCTTCTTGGTACTATGACCATGGATGGATTAGACAATTACGTGATCCACACGGTCAGGGCTTGATGGCACATCAGGCCAGGAAACTATTATCCTTCCCAAGCACGAATCCCAATCATGAAGGAGGATCAAACATCATTCATCCAGAGATCAAGTGCAAAGCTCTCCTTTCAAGCAAACAGCCAATGGATGCTTAGGGGCTTCACCTATAATGGATTCATCATGAGCCGACGGTTTTCATTGTAACGATGTCTTAGAATGGGTAGTACCCGGATGAGCGGAGAAGGATAAAAGGCTAGTTCATAGGACAAAAGAGGGGCTTGTCACCCAGGGTTCAGGAAAGAGAATAAAGAGTATTGTGCTGAACTATGGAATGTTTCCGGTTTGTTAAGAGTATTGTGCTGAACTATGGAATGTTTCCAGTTTGTAAGCCATAGACTGCAGTACATGTAGATCATCTGCATATTGAAGTCTTATCTGTGTGGTGTCCCATGTATAACTGTGCATCTTGTGTAATGTGCTTTGATAATGTGAGATTTCATTCATGCACTGTTGTATTCCTTGTGCCATGAATAGTAGCAGTCTCTCTTGACTCATACCGGAAACCTTTCAGAGTGATCCCTGGCTCATCTGGGTTAATCTCCAGAATATCTCGAGTTCTAGCAGACTGGTGCTGGGCATCTGTTGCCCACTTATGACATTGGTTACAGATGGATAGCTTGGCTAGACAATGCCCGCTAGGTAGTCCAGAACTACTGAAGTGTTGGGTCTTGATGGGACACCAACACTTTTCATCGCGATCCTGCTGGGGGTTTTCTTACTTATGGGGACTGACTATCTGGAAAGATATAACTTGTTATACTTGTCCATAGGGGGGCTTAGTTCAGAGATGTTTCCTTCAAGATACCCCGCATTCACAATACTCCACACCACCATCGCTGAGTATTGACACCACCTGGGAGATTATTGCTAGTATCACAGCATGGCATATCTGGACAGCCAGATGCTCAAAGGCCTTCAAGGGTATTCACGCTTATGACACCCAGTGTATTTGCAGTATATCACACTCTTTTGGCCACCTGGGCCGCCATACAGAGATCTAGATCTGCGCAGAAGATTTATGAGACAGTGGAACCATAGTATTTTCTTCTCCTCCACTCCTACGGGGCTTTTATGGCAACATAGTATAGTGCCCCCGATTGGCTGGATCTCCCTTTGTAGATTTTATTCTACTTAACAGAAGTCTCCTTAATGGGGAGAAAAAGGCATGGCAAAGGAGCACATATCTTACCTCCATAATTATTTAGAAGACCTAATTATAAAAGCAAGTTTTCTCACAAAAATGATTTTGGGTAATATTTTATTGATCAGATGTCTGGACATACCTGCGAAATATGAATATGGATGATCCATGGAGACTGTTTCTCGGAGTTTCCACTCTCAAGGTTATACCTAAATTTTTCAAAAACCAATTGAATTGCAATCAGTACATATGCTTTAGACCACAAAGTAACAGCTTCTTGCACACTGAGAATGTGCCATTCTTTTTATATATCATTTTATTAGATGATAATGTTACTCGATCATGATCGTCAATGGAAGCATCTCGAGCGTAATGCATCGAAGGTGGTCTTGGATTTTCAAGGCTGCTCTTGTCCAATCAGACTTCTTCCTCAGACCCTGGGAGGATATTATCAAAATAGATTTGAGATCAGTGTCCTTGACATTTGTGTGTACTCCTCTTGAAAGGGTTTCCTGAAAGACCAAGGGTCAGATATCATGTGGAATTATTCCATTTCAGAAATAACCATGAAAATATATAACCCTAGGAAAAAAGAAGTCCCTCTCTGACATAAGTGTTGTATGTGCACGCATCGCTGTGTGTGTGATCTTGAGATCTCTCAACTATGCCTGAGATCATTTGATAAGGACTAATTTTCCAGATTCGCTATGATTGAGATCCAGAAAAGTTCCATCACAAGATACCAAGGAGAAGTGTTTAAAGGATAACAATTTCTTACCTTTAACAAATTGACAGGATGAAGCATTGTTGACACTGTATGATTAAAAGTATACTTGTAAGCCGGCTCTATGATGGCAGTTACTGCCAAGGCACCTACGGGATCAGTTCCTATGCATACATTCTGTGCATTCAACTCATTCTTGTTATCCTGAGACTCGTCACCTAGAGAGAGGCCTTCATAGCAGAATTGTATAGTATGATTCCCATTCCGTGTTCTCACAGACCCATCATAAGCTGTGTACACCTCTCTCAAACCAAACATGCAACTCCTGAACAGTTCCCCTGGTCCCTCAACACCATAGCTTTTTGCCACACTACGAGAAGATATCACATGACTAAAAAAGTCTCTGGAGTTGAGGCCATCTAAGAACGATGACTCTATAATCGCTGGATATTCCCAAAATGCTTCATCCATTGATTCTTTTGAAGAGAACCACCGTTTCCCATTCAAAAGATGCAAACCCAGGCATGCACTTTGTTGTACCAGTTTTAGTAAGGAGCCTTTGCTTCCTGCCTTTACCATAGCCAACATTGAATTGGATGGAGAGCTGTGCCTTTCAACTATGGTTTGTATTTCACCAAACACAGTTTGGAATTCCTTGATACCAATATCTTCGAAATCCAAGCTCTTAGTGAAGCATGCCGTGTTCTGTGGCAAAGAAGAAGGTACATGAATGTCATCATTGTCACCTCCAACACCACACAGCCTGATTTTTTCTCTTCCACAAGAAATCTCCATTTGCTTTTTTGAATCGGTGAGATCTATTGCTCTTCTTGAGGAGCTTTTTGCCTCTTCAAGGGCAATTTTAACTTCAATCAACAGTTTGTTACGAGACTTGGAATCGTCTGTCAAAAACAAGTCCTTCAAACCCACGCTGAAACCGGTAAGAGAAACCCACTCATGTAGGACAGTCTGAAGACACATTATAAAGCCAATGGCTTTCTCAGGCCCTGCCTGATTACAAACACTCGGAATAATCCCCTCTGGTTTATTTGTCAGCCACTTTCTGTCCATTGAACACTCCAGAATCTCACTAGTACGAACTACCACACCTGTCGAATGCATGTACTCTATATTAGGAGGTAGTGTCATGCTCAGAACCTGTAAACCTGTCCATAATGGAGCCCTTCCCTCGGGAGCCTTCACAATGGCAGGCATTGGTACTACAGAGTCACAGTACATGTCAAGCATTTGTATGTGATATTTGTTTAGCCAGAAGTGTCTCTGTAGTATCATGTAGCTAGAAAGAAGACCATCTTCTGATAGCCCTAGCAAACCTTGCCCTCCTTGAGGACAGATCATCTGCTGTGATACATCGAACATCTCCGATACCTCTGCCTTAGCTTCAAGGGACTGAGGAACATACACATGGAGGGTGTCACCATCAAAATCGGCAGAGAAAGGGCCACACAAAATCGGATTTATCCCAAAAGTAGACCTGTGTTCTATCTTTGCTTCGAAACCAATGAAGGAATGCATGTGGATTGAAGGTGATCTGTTAGCAAAAACAAGATCACCATCTACCAGGGGACGCTCAATAACATCCCCGATCTGCACATCTAAATGGCTCCATCTGGAGATGATGTGTCGTTTGTCAGCTCGAATAATGGAGAACCTGTTCTGACTGTTGTAGATACCATTTTTAAACTTATTAAGGTTATAGCTAGTAATCCTTTCTGGAACCTTTAACTTCTCTGCTACAATGCTCGGGATAGCCAATTGCTGGAATCTAATGTTTGGATCACCCGAAATCACTCCGAGTGCAGAGTAGTGTGTTCGTTTACCAAGAATGTTCTTCTTGAACCAAGTAGGACCTGATTTTTGAGTCGAATGCAAAATTTTCCTTGCTCTAAGAAGGTTTTTCTTGAGTGCAGGATGCTCCTTTTCGCTTGAAAAAGTCTGCAGCAAAACAACAAGGTTCTGTTAAGATCATTATTTGCATGACTAAATAAGTAGTATTTAGAAATTCCTCAGTGTTAGCCCCTTTGCTAGAGTGTCTATTGCACCATGCTGCCCCCATCCCTTGGGGGAGGGGGAAGCGGGAGAGGGAGGTTCAAACCCCCACAACAATGAACCGAAATTTCTATCCATGGCACATTCAAAAATCTCATGTCCACAAAAACCATTCACCCAAAAGGAAACACTGCTGAGGAGGTGAGCTTGCGCTGCTGATTCCTGCCCCCGCCTCTGTCCCTTCTTTTCCAAACTGCCCCTTCCACCTCTGCCACGGCTGCTTCCATCTTGCCCCAGCCGCCTGTTCTGTCCTTTCTGCTCCCGCCTACCCCTTCCGCCTCTGTCCCTTCTTTTCCAGACTGCCCCTTCCACCTCTGCCACGGCTGCTTCCATCTTGCCCTAGCCGCCTGTTCTGTCCTTTCTGCTCCCGCCTACCCCTTCCGCCTCTGCCCCAGCCTGCCCCTTTCCTGCCCCCGCCTCTCCCGCTTTACCGTTGCTGCCCCTGCCTGCCCCTTTGCTGCCCCTTTTCTGCCCACACCTGCCCCATTGTCATGGTAAATGAGAGAGTGAGTGGAAGAGTGACCAGGTGAGCTCGCACTGCTGATTCCCCTTCCGCCTCTGCCCCAGCCTGCCCCTTTGCTTCCCCCGCCTGCCCCATTGCTGCCCCCGCCTCTCCTGCTTTACCTTTGCTGCCCCCGCCTGCCCCTCTGCTGCCCCAGCTTCTCCCGTCCATCTGCTCCCACCTCTTCCCCCCTTCTTTTGCACCCGCATCTGTTTCTCCCACATCGTGCTTCCGCCTTGCTGCACCCGCCTTGTTCTCCCCCGTTTCCCTTTTTATTTCAGCAGCATTTTTATTTGGATTCAAGTCGGCCGCCCACACTTTTTCGATTGGCTTTATGGCTTCTTCTGCTGTAGCCAATCTTTCGTCACCCCCACTGGCCGCGAGAATCATCAATTTCTCACAAGAGGAGCTCGCCTCTCTTCAGCACGACATTGACCTTGAGGTCCAGACCACCCTTGTTGCGAGAGTTTATGGTTCCCACCACTCTCGTTCCCAGGCCCGTGAAATGGCTTCTAGCAGCTCTCCCTTCGGAGCTGATTCTGCACTTCCAGGATACTCGTTTGCTTGATTTGGTCAAGGCTTCTTCGAGGTGGGCTTTCATTCTTCAAAAGCTACTTCTCAGGTTTTGGCTGGCAGCCCCTTCCCTCTTGGCCCTAGGAAGATTTTCTTCTTTTAGTACCAAGTGGGCTTTGATCCAGTGGCGGAGGATCAGCACCTTATCCCGGTCTCACTGCGGTTCCCTGCTCTTCCTCGGTCCTATTGGAAGCTAAAATGGAAGCTTTAGCTTCCATAGGGGCATCCTTTGGCCAGGTTTCTAGAGGTATCAATCCTTCCGAGCTCTCCCGCCTCAGCTTCCGCGGCTGTTACCGCCACTCTTGATGGTGTACCCCAAGTCCTTCTGCTGGTTCGTCATCCATCGATTACCAACGACTATATTATGCTTCAGAGACCTAACGGATCTCATTTCCGCCAAAGGATGGAGATTGCAGGCAGACCTGACAAGTGTTGGATTCCTGCCCCTTCACCCACACCCATTGTGGAGCACCCTAACCCTTATGCAGCTCTTGCCTCTCACAGGATGTCGATCCTTCTTTGGAGGATGAGGCTTTGCAAGCACATGATCTGGATCCTTCACAGGAGGATGCTCCATTACAGTTACAGGATGATTGTACCCTTGAGGATGATGTTGCGCATTCGCATTGTCATGGTACCTCTCCAATTTTGAGGACTAGCCCTGCCTTTTCCCCGGAGTGGGAGAGAGAGTAAGGTTTAAATCGTCATATTTTCCCTCCCTTACCTATGCGAGACGTACTTTCGCCTCTAAAGGGGGTCCTTCGTCGACCACGAGATCTCGTCATTCCTACTTTGAGTGTCCTTATGAGGATTGTCTCTTGGAAGATTCAGGGTCTTGGGGTGTTTTTTCCGCGTCGACGGAAACAAATTGAAAAAACCCAACTTCATTGTGTAGTTACAGGTGGACCTATTGATATATTGCTCTTGCAAGAGCATAAAATGGATGCTAGCCAGTGTGGGAGATCAAGCAAGCTTCTCCCGAGACATACCTTTTGGTCACCAGCTGTTGGTACCAAGGGTGGTGTCTGTATCTCTAAGAGGGGAGAGGATTGTCCTCTGGAAATCCAAGGCTGTGAGCATCAGATTGCAGCCAATTTTGTAGGATATCATTCATGATACTCAGAATGGATTCTTACACGGCACAAGCATCTTTGATAACATTTTCTCGTTTTGGGAGGCCGTCGAATGGGCTAAAGCGATCAATCAGCCCTTAGCCATTCTGTTCTTGGATTTTGAGAAGGCCTATGATAGAGTGGATTGGGACTTCCTTGAGGGTACTCTTAGCCATATGGGCTTCTCTCAGATCTGGATCAAGGGACTTTCATGCATGTATCGTGATGCCCTTCGCAGCATGCTCGCTTGTAGTAATAGAGGAGAGCGGTTTAAGATTTCTCGCTCATTACGGCAGGGTTTCCTTTAGCCCCATTATTATATGTCATAGTTGTAGAGGCCATGAGCATCTTTCTCCGCTCCTCTGCTGGTATTTCTGGATTGAGGTTGCCTCTTCGTAGTCAAGAGGAATTGGTTGACTCTGAGTTAGTTGATGACACAGCCATGTTCTTGGAGGCTTCACATATATGCTTATGTTCCTTCCGGGTAGCACTAGAGTTTTGTTTCACAGCAGGGGCACTCATTAATTGGCACAAATCTGTTGGTTTTTGGGTTAGTGATTAACCGAGAGTTGCTTGGGATGCACAGCTTGGTTTTACTTGGATCAGTAGAGGTTGCACTGTTAGATATTTGGGATGCCAAGTTGGGATTGATATTTCTCCTGCATAACAATTCGCTCCGATACTTATGAGCAACCGAAAGAAGCTCCTTCATTGGAACTCCATTAGATTAGATTTCGCTTCCAGAGCTTTGGTGGCTAATAAGGTATTGCTTGCCTCAGCTTGGTTTATTGCCTCTTCTTGGTGCTTCTCTCGTGCATACATTGGTCAATTGCGGAGATTGATCTGCAATTTTCTCAGGTCGGGTTTGGATGGCACCTTAGACACTCGTGCCAGGGTAGCTTGGCTCACAGTTATTCAGCCCAAACGAGAGGGGACCTTGCATATTATCGATCCGGCCGTTCAATGCAGGGCATTGCTCTGCAAACTTGTGGTCAGAGGTTTCCTACCAGGCACTGAGCCTTGGAAGGATTTTTTCTTGTCTCAGATTTCCGGATGTACGCCCCGGGTCGGGAGAGACTGAATGCCCAGCACACGATTTTTGTTCACAGAGGCTGATATCAAGGCACCATCTTTCCCTCTTATTGCAGCCATTGTCAGAGTATAGAGAAGCATGAGATCTTTTTTGCGACAAAGGCTTCCTAGATCTTTGGATGAGGCTGGCCGACAACCTATTATGTGGAACGAGATCATCAAGGATGAGGCTGGTCGGCCACCTCGTGCATCTCGTTATATGTAGTGGTCAAGATGGTAGAGATGTGCATACACAGTTCTTGCTTGGAAGACCTTTAAGAGTGTTTCGGAGGATCGGAGAGCTGCATCCATTCAGCATCTTAGGGGCTCTCGCATTCGTATTGATCAGATTGATGCAACTATTCTGCATGAGTGGCTCTCTGGGACCTTTCATGGAGACTTTCATTTGAGTTGGCTAGGAGCCTTTTCGAGGATAGGCATACCTCTGCAGGTCATTGCTCTCCCGGGCCAGGAGGCTACAGATTACATCATTTACTCTATCATGCCTGGAGGGAGATTGAGGAGATGATGTATGGAGGAGACCATCCCAGATACTAGCCTTAGTCCAGTGAGGATTGTTGGTCGTTCGGGGAGGCACTAGTTCATTGACCCTTCTCCTCCGATAGTGACTCATGGCTCTTGGTGTTTGTAGTTATATGGTGGAAGTCCTATCAGATATCTTCTTTGGGATCCAGGAGAGTGGGAGTGGATTAATACCTTCGATCCTTTGAAAAGCCTTCCTTTTTTCAATTTCACCGTCCGGAATGCCAGGCTTCTCGTCACTTGACAGATGCATAGGATCCCTACTCTCAGGCATCATTCGGAGAGCTATGATATTTCTCCATTGATACAACGCAAATATTGGCATAGACTTTGGCACTCATACAGAAGGAGCCAGATCTCTCATTTCTTTTGGTTATTCTTACATGGTGGTCTCCCCACCAATCAGTGTAGATCGGTTTTTTTTTTTTTTTTCAAAAAGGAGACTTCTATTCAGTATGAAAAATTTTTACAAAATGGAGATTTCACACAAAGAAAGGTGGAGATCTCAACCAATTAGGAGCTCTATGCTGCCAATAGGGTCCCGAGTGAGAGGACGTGAAAAAGACACCAATGTCCCGAGTGTGAAAGTGGAAAATTATAAAGACAACACTGCCGAGCAACTCCTTGCCTAACCATAATGGCCAAACTGCTATCAGTCCCCTCGAATCTCAGCCACTGTGTCAACCAAATGATAGAACCAAAAGAAATGATAGCATCCCTCTTAATCCTACCAAAGAGGTGTGCAATCGCAGACCAAACCCTCTGTGCTTCCCTGCATTCCCATAAACAATGGTAAACTGACTCTGAAACTCCTGCACATCTAGGGCAAGCTGGGCAAGCACCAGTAACTGACCGCCACTCATTGGTGACCAGACCACCATGAAGAGAAACCCAGATAAAGGACGAAATCTGTGGCTTCCTATAAGAATGCCACAATCTCCGCCAAAAAACCCTCTGAATGTCAGTCGAAATGCCATAAGATTCCCAATGGGGTCTAAGAGTAGGGACACTCTAAATGTGTCCCAAGATAAGATGTCTGGCATTCCACACCGTATAACTGAAAAAAGGCATGCTTTTCAAGGGGTTACAAGCATCCTTCCACACCCACTCACAGGGGTCCCAATGCAAATGTCTGATAGGGCAGCCACCATACAACCAAAGGCTAACACTCTCTGTGATCATCCCGGGGGGGTGTCAACAAAGAAGTGCTTCCCTAACCTGCCAACAACTCTGACTGGATGAATCTGGGGGCCCTCAATAAGGTCCTGTACGTCACATCTCTCCAACTGCCATCCATGCTGTACAGAAAAAAAAGACCGGTACATCATCCTCCCTAGGCAAGGGGAGACCCATAACCTGAAGAGGACACCTGTCCCAGAAAAAACCCCAAACCAAGAATGATGACGGTCTTCCAAAAAAGATCCAGTAATCCAGTCGTTGGGAATGGCTGCATCAATCTGTGCAATACTCCGACTAGAGCCTCTCAAATGCTGCGTGAGATCCAATCTCTGTACCTCGGTGAGGCTCTGAAATCTCTTCCAAACCAACACTGTGGAGCAAAGGGTTTCCTAGCCAGCCCAAAGAATATGCATAGCTGCCCAAGAGGCCTACCATGCCCATCTAAGATCAAATCATTCCACAGAATGGGCTGCCGGTTAACTTCCTTCGCTGAACGCGAGGGGATGTGTACCAAAAAACTCCTCAGGCAGTCCCAAGCTCGTAGGAGGGACCTAACCAGGGGGGATGAAGGGGAGCGATGAACTACATCCGAAAAAATAAAGCATGAGCTGAGAGTCCAGTCACCTCCGCGAACAGGGACACACTTCGTGATCTGCTGCATGAGAAAGTCCTTCCACGGCTCAGTGCCTGGAAGAAAGCCCCTAACAACCAACTTACACAGCAAAGCCTTACATTGCACCTCAGGGTCAATGATATTCAATCCCCCTTCCTGCTTAGGCCTGACAATGGTTTCCCAAGAAACTCTAGCCCTGGTGTGTGCATTTCCATCAAGCCCTGACCAAAGAAAGTTCCGAATAAGGCGACGAAGCTGGCCAATGCAACCCTTATGAAAAATCCACCACGAAGCGATAAACCAAGTCGTGGCTAGAAAAACTTGGTTAACCACCAAAGCTCTAGAGGCCAAGTCGAGCTTCCATCTACACCAGTGATGAACTTTGCTTTTAATGCTTAAGAGCACTGGACCAAACTGTTGTGCAGGGGAGATGTCAATGCCCACTTGACAACCAAGGTATCTGGCAGAGCATTCTCTCTCAATCCAAGTAAAACCAACATCTGTACCCCAATCTGCAAGAGGAGAATCACTGATCCAAAAACCAGCTGACTTACTTATGCCAATTGATAGAAGCTCCTGCTGCCAAACAAAAGGCCTCCAAGGCTGTCCGGAAAGCACATAAACAAGCATGTGAAGCCTCAAGGAACAACGCCGTATCATCTGCTAACTCAGAGTCCAAAAACTCTTCCTCCATACATAAAGGTAGCCTGAGACCCACAACACCAGGGGCAGCCCGAAGAAACCTGCTCATAGCCTCAACTACAATGAGGTACAGTAAAGGGGCGAGGGGACACCCTTGCCTCACTCAACGGGAAATCTGAAAACGCTCGCCGCGCCCCCCACAGGCTAAAACAGTGCTATGAGCCTCCCTGTATAGGCAAGACACACCTCTGATCCAGTTTTGGAAAAACCCCATGTATGCCATAGTGCCCTCCAAAAAATCCAAATCCACTCTGTCATAAGCTTTTTCAAAATCAAGCAAAAGAATGGCTGGAGGCTGTTGACTAGACTTTGCCCACTCAACAGCTTCCCAGAAAGAAAATATGTTATCAAATATACTCCTTCCTTGGAGGAACCCATTCTCGATATCATGGATGCTTTTCATGTTCCCTCTGAAGAGCAGCAATCCTATGCCTAATAGCTCTCTCCTTGTCCAGAGCCTCCTTCTTCTTAGACAAGGCAGTGCTATGATAATGATGGCTGGTCCTCTCAAGAGCTAGCACAATATTATGACGAGGATCAGGACCGTCACAAGATCTACATCTCTCTCTGATCTCAAGGGAAATGTCAGCATCTAGATAAACAGAGTCAGGGATACGGATATGGGGAGAGGCCGAGCGAGCCCCAGGCTCCCTGAGACACAGAACAACGGGGTAATGATCAGATTTGGTGGTGCCAGGCATAATAGCAATGGTGCCTCCTCTGTCCAAGGACCAATCATCCACATAAAACCTATCCAGACGTGCAAAGATGCTCTCATCCCCGCTCCTGCGGTTATGCCAAGAGAAAGATAAGGAATTTGGCCTTCTCTGGAAGTCATCCTCAGTCTGGCAATCCCTGCCAAAAAAGGAAAGCGTGAACCTCTCCCATGAGGCTCCCTCCAAAGGGTTTAAACCCCCTTCGCGTCCACCCTTCTTGTCAGAAGGTTGCTCAACCATATTAAAATCTCCTCCCACTATCCAATGATCAACTGGGGAATGACATTTGTAATGGTGTCCCAAAAGGCCACCCTTTCACCTCTCACGTTAGGTGCATAGATATTCAAGATTCCCAATTTCTGACCCTCATGCATGATCAAGATCCACTGCGCTCTAGCAGGGATGATAACATCGTGCCCAATAACATGAGGTATAATAGATGCTGCCACTGAAATACAAACACCCCCTCTAGTCCCAACTGCCGAGGACCAGAAGGTGTTGCCAGAAAGCATCTTACCAGTTTTGCCACACTGAGATCTATCCAATTTGTGTTCCTGCAACAAAAGCACATCCTTAGATTCTCCTGTAACAACAGGGTGAAGTTGGTTCTTCAGAAGGCACTTCCTACCACGGGTGGGAAGCCCTCCAAGGCCCTGAACATTCCATGAGACGATTCTCATGGAAGAGAAGAGGGTTTGACCCCCGATCTAAGAAGACGATGGGCAACCTGAGAATGCCTTTCATAATGCTGGAGGACGGGAAAATCCACGGGGCAAAGTCCACTGACATGCCCTTGTCCGAGGCCCTACACCGTGCGTGCATATGTACGAGAAACCTGTTGCCCTGCGGGGCATCAAGGACAATGGCATCATGCTGAAAATCCTACAATACATGATCCCCACTGTGCCGAACATCCTGCATATCGCCCCCTCCAAGTAGAGAGGACTCCACAATGTCATCCTGATCTGAGATATCATCTCTCTGCAAAGATGCATCAGCTGACACATCCCTCTGACCAGAAACATCATCTATCGGTACATGATCCGAGGAAGCCTTCCCATCAATCGCACAGGGGGGCGGGCGTGAGAAACAGCTTGCCACACCTGGCGGACTGAAGGACGGGAAGGAACCAAGGGAGGTGGCGCCTGAGAGGCACACTTACGAGGCCTCCTGCGACCTCGAGCCCGAGGAAAATCTCGAGCAAAGTGACCCTATTGGTGACAAACCCAGCACTAATCGGGTTTACCTGCAATCTCCATATGTTGCTTCAAAGGGCCACAAGGGCCCGAAAGCAAAACATAGTCCTCAAAGAGCTCAATGTCACGGGCAAGAACCATGACCCTGGGGACAGCATCCGCCGAGGCAGTGACCACCTGGGCAGAAGATGTCGGCAAGGCGTGAAGGGGGTGCACTTGAAGAACAAGCCCAAAGGCAGACCCGATGGCCTCTAACATAGGCCAATATGCGCGAGGAAGACCTGGGAATCTGAGAATAATCGGGAAACGGTTCCGGTCTTCCTCAACAGGGTCAAAATAGCTGGAGTAGGGAAGAAAGAATATCTTCCTCGGGCCCAATGGCAAAGGGCTGTCCTTCAAAACCTCTGAGGCTGCGACCTCAGAATCAAAATCCACTTGGAAGAAACCTCTTCCAAGCAACCTGACATCTCGAAAGTGTAGAGCGAGGTCGGAGGGCAGAGCCGCCAGGACCCAATCCCGAGCCTGGAGACGGGACGGGTGAGATCCAAAGATTCTGGCAATGAGGGTCGTTTTGGAGTCTCTCTCTATTTCGGCACAGAGGACCGCGAGCTCGGCTTCGGAAAATACATTGGTTCGCCCAGCCGAGGGAGAATGATTAGCCATGATGCTAATCGAAGAAAAAGGCCGAGGAGCAATCCGAACCAAGGGGAAGAGGAAGGCGTTGAGGCGGAGGAAAGGAAAGGAGGGTGGAAAAGGGAAAAGCAAAAAGGAAAGGGAGGCAAGGGGGAGATGGCTGGACACAAAGGCGAAGAGGGGCAGGGGAAGGGCAGCACATCAGGGTTGCGCAGAGGGAAGAGGCGGAGGAAGGAGGGGAGGCGTTTAGAGGAGGGGAGGCAAAACGATCAACAGGAGGGCGAAGAAGGGCGGGCACGGGTAGGGGCGAACAGAGGGGAAGGAAGAGGCGAATTACGGCGGGCAGAGGCAAGGAGGGGAGGCGGAGGAGGATCGGGGGCGAAGTAGGAAGAGAGGCGGATGGACGCAGCGAAGGAGGAAGGAAACGAAGGAGGAAGGAGGGGCGCAGCGATGGAGGAAGGAAGCGAAAGCAGAGGAACAAAGGCGGAGGAAGGATCAGAGACGGAGGGGAGCGATTCAGGCAGCGAAGGAGGAAGGAAACGAAGGAGGAAGGAGGGACGCACCGATGGAGGAAGGAAGCGATGGCAGAGGAACAGAGGCGGAGGAAGGATCAGAGGCGGAGGGGAGCGTTTCAAGGTTCGGGGAGCTCGCAGTGCCTGCTCGTCTTTTTCGCTGCAACCACAATCTGTAGATCGGTTTTCGGTGTAGTGTAGCACCTTCCTGCCCCGTAGGTGCGCGGCAAATTCTGACACTGTACAACATTGTTTCTGGGAATGCAGCACTGCACAATAGATTTCTGCACAATAGATTTGGGGTTCTGTAGCCCAACTTATGGACAAATTGAGTGGTCGAGCCATGCATGTGAGTTGGGGGGCAATTGCTTGGCTCTCCGAGTCCCGTCTTCAGCTCTTTTATGAGGGCAGTGATACAGATCCTGCTATTTTGATTCGTAGAGGTATTGCCCAACATGGTTTATTGCAGGATGTCCCTCACTCTGATTATACACCCCCAAGACAAAGGATTGACACCAGTTGGGAGATTGTTGATAGTATTACAGCATGGCAGCTCTGGAGAGCTAGATGCACGGAAGCTATTGAGGGTGTCCCGATTTTTGGGTCTCAGTGCATTAGTACTATATGGGGTGATATCATCCACACTCTTATGGCTACTTGGGCTCATATTCAGGGGTCCTCTTATTCTGTGCAGGCAAAGCGCGTTATATTTATGCGGGAGTGGGACCATGGCATTTGCTTTTCCTCTAGTCCCACAAGTCTTTCATGGCATCATGATGCTCCTCAGTGGTTGAAATCACCTTACATATTGGGGTGATTGTATTCTTTTCCGGCTTTATAGCTGTGATTGTTGTATGTCTTCATAGAAGTCTCTTTCTGAAAAAAAAAAAATCTGCAAAAAAGAGACTTTTGATCTAACAGCAGCACTTCCACATTATCATTCCTCTATTGAACTATATATAATGTCTAGTGAGGATTGGACTATGTCTGCTATCACCATCTGGTTATACAATGCCCATTGGTTTTTGTTGTTCAAGTAACCAGGCATCCTCACATGGGTGTCCTGCAGCAAGTTATTGGTTCTGCACTGGGAAGAACTCCCTCTATCCTATAGAAAAGGGGTGGAGGATGCCAGCAAGGTCCTATATGAGATGTAGTGAAAAGATTGGTTGAGATTTCCCCCCTACTTGATCTAAAATCTCCCTGTTTGTTTTTAAAAAAATCATACTTACTAGAAGTATCTTTTCCGGGAAAAAAACCAGGGTAGAGGATGCAGAGATTCACCAATCAAGAACCGTTCATAGGGGCAAAGCACTTTCCTATTAGCTTTGTAAGGACCACCACAGAGAATCTTCTATGTAGACTACCTGCTCACATGGTGCTTAATTTTTTATTTTTTTCCAGAAAAGATACTTCTATTAAGTTAAAAGAAATCATACAAAGGGAGATCTCAAACCAAAAGGTAGGGAGATCTCAACAATCCGGGGGTTTATGGTGCCGGAAAAGCCCCGTAGGAGTGGAGGAGAAGAAAATACCATGGTTCCACTCTCTCATAAATCTGCTGTGTTTTGTTTGCGCAGCTCTAGCAGATCCCTGTATGCAGACCCAGGTGGCTAAAAGAGTGTGAATGACGTCACTCCATATACTGCAAATTACATTGGGTCCATCTGGTATTCTGCATATGCCACACTATGATACTAGTAATAATCTCCCAGGTGATGTCAATACTCAGAGGAGGTGGTGCGTATCGTAATTGGGGGATATCCTGCAGCAAACATCTCTAAGCTATGCCCCTACGGACAAGTATAACAGGATCTGCTCCCCTGCCCTAAAAAGGAAGCTGCGGGCTAGACTGTGTCAACTATGCAATAGCACATAGATAGGAGCACTCCTCAATCTGCCCAAGAGCTGGGCTATAGATACCCAGATCCTTTGTGCTCCTCTGTCGTGTGGTCCGAGCATAGAACATTTGCTTACATGTCAAATGACAAGTCTCCCATAACATTTCTTTTCGAACCTGAGATGTTGAGAATGTAAACTCCAACACCTACGTAAGGGTAGAGGCTTCTTAAGCCCCCATACAGCATCTGTTCACTTGAAAACATTGTGTGTCCCAAACATCCATCCTAACCAGAAAAATATCGCATTAAAAAAAAAGACTCAAACGTCATCCACTTTAAAAAATGGAAATATTTGCACCATTTTCTCAGATTACCTTAAATGTGTTATAATAGTTTGCGATTCTAGCCTGAAGCTCCATAGAATCCCTATGTGCAGTATAAATGTCATTATGTGCTTGTTTCAATGAGTTGTTCATGGAAAGTATTTTTGCAAGTGTTTGAGTTTTTTGGTTCTGCAAACAAAGAAGGTAGTCATTATCAGAGGAAAATTCACTTCACATGTTGCAGCACTTACATGCACGTAAGCAAAAACACAAATAAAATCACGTGCACAAGACAAAACACACGCCTGGCACGCACACACATGCACATGCGTATACGTATACATACACACGTGCAGGCAGACACATGTGTACATGTACATATATATACTACATTCACAATGCAGTCGTGCACCCGCACAAATATACTTATGCACGCTGACATGTGTGTGTGCACACGCATTTAGATGTATAAACACATACACACTCCTGTTCACAATGCAGTCATGTATCCACACATATGTACGTGCATGCCTGCACACGAGCGCGCGCACTCGCATGATATTATGCATACTTCTACATTCACAATGCAGTCTCACAGACACACAGGACATGAATGTACAAACAAACAATATACATTATTTATAGAATTTGTAAGTGCCACATTGTTTTTTAAGCAGATAGTCCAAATCAAATCAATCTGCAGAAGTTGAGTATCCAAATAAAAAATCATTTACTTACACGTTCAAGTTTTCTGGAGCTTGATCCAAATTTAAATGACTCCACAAACCTCAGGCAGTTTGGAGGAATGGGGAACTCTGTTATGATTAAAGATTTGGGTCTTAAAGTCAAACCGATCTTTCTAATCACATCCTCAGATACATTCTCCAGTATTCTGAATGCCTAAAAAGATAAACATTGAAAAATTATAGGTTCCTTGCACATTGATGGGAATTCATGAAGAGATTATAAAGTTGATGTATTGCTTCTATAATTAAGAGATTAGAAATTTCTTAATGAAGGGATTTACCTCGGCAGGGAGGAGGGGTCGTGAAAATCTGGGATACTCGCTTAGATCAATGCTTCTGTCTAAGAAGCTCCAGAAGTCTGATGGAAATTCTGTAGTTCTATTATTAGTATTATTAGTGACTTGCATCTCAATAGTGTCAACATCCAGCTCTCCCAATTTCTTTGTGATGATTTTGAATTTAAGCTCGGGATACCACATCTCGGAATCATTCTGTCAATAAAAACCATTTTGATAATCTCAAGAGCTTTCATTCATGGGAAAAAATGGAAAATAGGCAAGAGCAGATTTGTCCTTCTACCTTGCAATATCTGCAGCCATCTTTGGGTTTCGAATACCATTCTAGGGAGCAGTACAACATGTCTGTCTGTAACCAACCTCACATGATCAAGGAGTAAGAAAAACGTTAAAAAAGGTTCTTCCATGGTGCATAGTCTAGGATCAATCAGTGTCTTGTCACAAGCCACTCTAGCATGAAGACTCTAGCATGAAGTGAGAGTACAAGCACATACTCATTGGCTTACCCATGACTAACTTGTACTTATCTTGTGTGACATCCTTCATACTTAATATATTTCATTTTTTCTCAAACCAAAAATTACCAGGAATATGACAATCTAACTAATATAATTCATTTTTTCTCAAACCAAAAATTACCAGGAATATGACAATCTAACTCTTTACCTAGTGTTTAGTGATAGGTGTATGATGAAAAAGGTACTCTTTACATTGTCTATTTAATGATAGTGCAGATATATAATCATTGTTTCTCACTACATGTGGGACGGTGGACAAGGAGTGACTCGGACAGGAGAGGGGGGGCGAGTTGGTCAAAGGGAGGGGGCGACCTGGACAACATCTGTTCCTCCCTCCTTCACAAATTTCCTTACCCCATCTCTGCTTATGCTTTTTAGCCCCAGAGCTCTCCATCATCATCGGCCCAGCACACCCATCCACCCTTGGTGTTTGCTCTTCCACCCTCTACATGGGACTGCCACTAATGGGCCCAGTTAAGCAGTCACATCACCAATCTCCTCATAGGTAACCCCTCCCAACCCGAAACCTCTCACATTCATCACCCCTATGCCCTATTCCACTACTATTTCCTATTCGGTGAGCCGCCTCTGTCACCATTTGGTCCATCTCCATTTCTAGGGCCAGTCCTATGGGATTGTCACTCCATAGAGCAGCCAGATTTGTTCCATGTTCACATGAGGCTAGGTCGGTGTCTCATGCGAAAGGGCTTGTTACTTTGTGTCACATGGACGGGAGCCACTCTCGTGCCACCCGTGTGACCAAGATCGTGTCATATGGATGGGAGCCTGTATCGTGCCACCCGTGTATGGCCAGGATGGTGTTTTGTCCATGGGACTGTCACTCGGTGGAAGGACCCGTGTTTGTACCGCGTCTTCCCTATGGGACTGTCACTCCATAGGAAGGCCAGGGTTTTCACATTCTACGTGCCAGATTCGTGCCTGACGGGAATGTCTTGTACAAGTTTCATGAAAGGGAGATTTTTTCCATTGCATGTGCACGTGCATCCATCTTTGCACGTCTGAAACTGTTTTCGCGTGACTTGTATTTATGGTTTTGCCTGCTATAATGTGCCACTTACTGAGCGGGGACGCGTGCCAGTGAGCCGTGAAGCTTGCCCTATCTTCAGACATGTTTTGTTGCATGGAAACACGTGGTAAGTATGGTGTATTCATTTATTTTAATGTGTTATTCTAACCTTTGTATTTATAAGGTTGTGTGTTCACATTCATTAAAATTATTTTATTTTTTTTCCGAAAGGAGACTTCTATTAAGT
Organism: Cibotium barometz; assembly: GCF_041138505.1. NCBI lineage: Eukaryota > Viridiplantae > Streptophyta > Polypodiopsida > Cyatheales > Cibotiaceae > Cibotium > Cibotium barometz. The sequence continues at coordinate 34,278,649 of NC_141081.1, read as the reverse complement.
ATGAAAAAATTTTACAAAATGGAGATTTCACACCAAGTAAGGTGGAGATCTCAACCAATCAGGAGCCTTGTGCTGCCAATAGGGTCCCGAATAAGAGGACGTGAAAAAGATACCAATGTCCCACTCTCTCATAAACTGGCCGCGCTTCCTCTCCGCAGCCCTCAAAGATCCCTGGATTCTAGCCCAGGTAGCCATGATGGTGTGAATAATATCACTCCAAATCCTGCAAAGACACTGAGAAACAAGAATGGGAGTACCCTCAATGGCCTCAGTGCATCTAGCCTTCCAGATATTCCAGGCTGAGATGCTAGCAATAATCTCCCAAGAGCTGTCTAACCTCTGTGCTGCCGGAGGGACAAAGGGTGAAAGTGGCAAATCCTGAAGACAACATTGCCGAAATGCAATTCCTTTCCGAAACGCAATCTGACCATCCACTATCTGTGTGGGAGACTTCCGGAGGCTAAAAACCAACCGTCCTTCGAGGGACAGGAGTCACTCCGAAAGGGGTAGTCCACCAGCGTCTAAAAACCAACCACACGAGCGAGAGAAAATTTTTGGTTTTCTTTGCTGAATCTTTGTACTTGAAGTAGGCTCTGATACCACTGTAATATGCGGAAGCTTCGGAGAAAGATCGGTAACTTCAAAACTCAGAATTCAGCACTCTTTTCGCGACGGAAATTTGAAAGAGACCAAACCCTCTGTGCTTCCCTGCATTCCCATAAACAATGGTAAACTGACTCCAAAACTCCTGCACATCTAGGGCATGCTGAGCAAGCACCAATAACAGACCTCCACCATGAAGAGAAACCCAAATAACGGAGGAAATCTGTGGCTTCCTATAAGAATGCCACAATCTCCACCAAAAAACCCTCTGAATGTCAGTCGAAATGCCGTAAGATTCCCAATGGGGTCTAAGAGTAGGGACACTCTGAATGTGTCCCAAGATAAGATGTCTGGCATTCCGCACCGTATAACTGAAAAAAGGCATGCTTTTCAAAGGGTTACAAGCATCCTTCCACTCCCAATCACCGGGGTCCCAATGCAAATGTCTGATAGGGCAGCCACCATACAACCAAAGGCTAACACTCTCTATGATCATCCCTGGGGGGGGGGGGTGTCAACAAAGACGTGCTTCCCTAACCTACCAACAACTCTGACTAGACGAATCTGGGGGCTCTCAATAAGGTCCTGCACATCACATCTCTCCAACCACCTCCTTCCGGGTTGGAAGTCCTGAAGTTTATGATGGTTCTATGGACAGGTGAAGCATGGTGGTCAGAAGCACCTTGCTTAATGCTAACAACAGTGGTCACGATCTTGTCACACCATGTACAATTCAAGAATATTATACATTCTTTTTAAGAGGATTTTACTCTTTTGTTGCGAGAGATTAAGTATAGATAGGTGCCAGGGTTTGAACCTTGGACTTGCACAAGGGCAGAAGGGCAGCCCTAGAAGCCTTTGCAAAGATTGGGGGTCCTCTTTCGAGAAGAAGATCACACAACACGAACCAAGATTCACCTTAGCTTCTTGAGAATCATCTGAGTCCTTGCTTGGCCTAGAGGTCCAACCTTCATAAAAGAAAAGAGAGAGTGAATTGTAGCCTTGGTACTTGTGAGTGCATTAGGCCTCAAGGCAGGTATTGTGTCTGATTCCTTCTATTTTTCCCTCTTGATGGGTTGCTTTCCCTTGTGAGAACCCATAATCTTTTATCTGTGAGTGAGTGTATATGTGCTTGATTAGTACAAGAGATGGTATTTCTCATTGTCTGGTGATTTTTTTTTTAAGAAAAGAAAAAAACTTCTTAAGGGTACTTCTCTAGGCAACATGCTTCTATCTTCCTCGTTGAAGACCGTGAGCACTCTAGTGGTGGGTGACTTGTAGCCACCAAGGGTGTCCACCATACACGGACTATCCACCGCAACAGTGTCACACTGTCACAGTGAGTCAATGGAGGTACCAAGCATTTGTTGAGATGTTAAGCTCAACATGAGCTGACACTCATGAGGCGCCTGCATGATCGTTCGACATTTACATCAGTGGCGGGTTTGGTAGCTAGAATCGACATATCTTCACCAGAGATTTTACAGCTGGACTACATCGACTAGTCCACACCTACCCACTCCACTTAGCGTGTTCACATTATGGATCGCTTGTATATACTCTATTATGTGTGTTAGTCATTTTATCTTTTTTTGTGGACCTCCTTTGTTGTGTGAAGAAGAAGAAGAAGAAGAATTTTCAGTCTCTCACCTTGTGTGTTCTCTTCTAGGATTTTTGTGTGTGTGTGTGCGTGCTTGCAAGAGCTCACGCTCTCTTCTCCTCTATATCTTTTCATGGTATCAGAGCTTGGTTTATGCTAAGGGTTGAGCAACAAGCAAGAGAAGCACAGGATGCGGTACGAGGGTAAGAGCTTCATCTACCCTTCTTTCTTTGTGTTGGCTACTATACCCTTGTCGGGAGCTCTTCGGGAAGCACCGGCAAACAAACTCCGATTGAGGATCTTTCTTTGTGGGAGCAGAGCTACATGGCAACTATACTGTGCGTTGGAGTCCGTTGGCCAAAATGTTTGGGACCGAAAACGCGTTTCGGGCACGTATGGACTTCCGTTTTTCAGTTCGTAGGCGTTCGCGGGTATTGCGGGTAAGTTTCGATTCTCTGTAGAACTCTGTTTTTGGAACTGTAGGAAGGGTGATTGGTTGTGCAGACACTGCGTGCTGCAAAGAGGTCTTAAAGTTATCATTGAGTGTATTTATGCAAATTGAGGTCACTTGTCGTGACAGTTTGGGTGTAGTATAGTACCGTTGCAGAGAATACATGAACTTGAGCATGTCAAACAAGTGTTGTTTTTGGTAAATTTCTGTTGCAGACAAGATGTCGAATAATGGAATGAATTAGATTGTTGCAAAGAAGTTTGATTGGAGCTGAGATCACATCGGCTCTCCAAGAGATGTGGGACACAGGTTCTATGCCTTCTTCTCTCACTGAGGGGCTTATTTATCTTATTCCTAAGAGTGGGGATACACATTGATTGGCCAGTGGAGACCTATCACCTTACTTGGGACCGCATATAAGATTCTTGCTAAGGCAGTGAGCATCAAACTGCAACCAATTTTGTAAGATCTTATTCATGATACTCAGAATGGATTCTTACATGGAAGGAGCCAATTTGATAACATCTTCTCGTTTGGGGAGGCCATCAAATGGGCTAAAGCGAGCAATCAACCCTTAGCCATTCTGCTCTTGGATTTTGAGAAGGCCTATGATAGAGTGGATTGGGACTTCCTTGAGGGTACTCTTAGCCATATGGGCATCTCTCAGAGATGGATCAAGGGAGTTTCATGCATGTATCGTAATGACCACAGTAGTGTGCTTGCTTGTGGTGATAAGAGGAGAACGGTTTTGGAATTCTCGCTCAGTATGCCAGGGTTACCCTTTAGCCCCATTATTATATATCATAGTTGTAGAGGCCAGGAGTATCTTTCTCCGCTCCATTGCTCGGATTTCTGGATTGAGGTTGCCTCTTCGTAGTCAAGAGGAATTGATTGACTCTGAGTTAGCCGATGACACAGCCATGTTCTTGGAGGCTTCACATATATGCTTATGTTCCTTCCGGGTAGCACTAGAGGAGTTTTGTTTGGCAGCAGCGGCACTCATTAATTGGCACAAATATGTTGGTTTTTGGGTTAGTGATTCACCAAGAGTTTCTTGGGGTGCAGAGCTTGGTTTTACTTGGATCAGTAGAGGATGCACTGCTAGATATTTGAGATGCCAGGTTGGGATTGATATTTCTCCTGCACAGCAGTTTGCTCCGGTACTTATGAATTGCCTCTCGTTGGTGCTTCTCTCGTGCATGCATTGGTCAATTGCGGAGGTTGATCTGCAATTTTCTCTGGTCGGGTTTGGATGGCACCTCAAACACTCGTGCCAAGGTAGCTTGGCTCACAGTTATTCGACCCAGACGAGAGGGGGGCTTGAATATTATCGATCCATATGTTCAGTGCAGGGCATTACTCTGCAAACTTGTGGTCAGAGGTTTCCTACTAACTGAGCCTTGGAAGGATTTTTTCTTATCTCAGATTTCTGAATGTACACCCCGGGTCGGGAGAGACTGGATGCCCAGCACACGGTTTTTGTTCACAGAGGCTGATATCAAGGCACCATCTTTCCCTCTCATTGCAACCATCGTCAGAGCATGGAGAAGCATGAGATCTTTTTTGCGACAATGGCTTCCTAGGTCTTTGGATGAGGCTAACCGACAACCTGTTATGTAGAACGAACTCATTAGGGATGAGGCCGGTCGGCCACTTAGTGCATCTCGTTATATGCAGTGGTCAGGATGGGAGAGATGTGTATAGAGTTCTTGCTTGGAAAACATTTAAGAGTCTTCCGGAGGATCGGAGAGCTGCATCCATTCAGCATCTTAGAGACTCTCACATTCGTATTGATCAGATTGATGCAGCTATTCCGCATGAGTGGCTCCCTTGGACCTTTCATGGAGACTATCATCCGAGTTGGCTGGGAGTCTTTTTGAGGATAGGCATACCTCTACAGGTCATTGCTCTCCCGGGCCAAGAGGCTACAAATTGCATCATTTACCTGGAGGGAGATTGAGGAGATGTAGCATGGAGGAGATCATCCCATATACTAGGCTTAGTCCAGTGAGGATTGTTGGTCGTTCGGGGAAGCATTGATTCATTGACCCTTCTCCTCAGATAGTGACTCATGGCTCTTGGTGTTTGTGGTTATATGGTGACAGTCCTATCAGATATCTTCAGTGGGACCCAAGAGAGTGGGAGTGGATTGATGTCTTCGATCCTTTGAAAAGCCTTCCTTTTTTCAGTTTCACCGTCCGGAATGCGAGGCCTTTCCTCACTCGACAGATGCATAGGATCCCTACTCTCAAGCCTCATTGGGAGAGCTATGATATTTCTCCAGTGATTCAGCATAGATATTGGCAGACTTTGGCACTCATACGGAAGGAGCCAGATCTCTCATTTCTTTTGGTTGTTCTTACATGGTGGTCTCCCCACCAATCACTGGAGATCGGTTTTTAGTATAGCACCTTCCTGCCCTAGGTGTTGCAGATTCTCAGACTGTACAACATTGTTTATGGGGATGCAACACTGCACAACAGATTTGGGGTTCTGTAGCCCAACTTATGGGTAAATTGAGTGGCCGAGCCATGGATGTGACTTGGGGGGCAGTTGCTTGGCTCTCCCAGTCCGATCCGCAGCTTTTTTATGAGGGCAGTGATACAGACCTTGCTATTTTCATTCGTAGAGGTATTTCCCAGCATGGTTTATTGCAAGATGTCCCTCACTCTGATTATACCCCCCCCCCACCCCCCCCCCCCCCCCCGACAGAGGATTGACACCAGTTGGGAGATTGTTGCCAGTATTATAGCATGGCAGATCTGGAGAGCTAGATGCACGGAGGCTATTGAGGGTGTCCAGATTTTTGGGTCTCAGTGCATTAGTACTACTATATGGGGTGATATCATCCATACTCTTATGGCTACTTGGACTCGTATTCAAGGGTCCTCTCGATTTGCACAGGCCAAGCGCGTTATATTTATGCGAGTGGGACCATGGCATTTTCTTTTCCTCTCGTCCCACAGGTCTTTCATGGCATCATGATGCTCCTCATTGGTTGAAATCACCTTACATATTGGGGTGATTCTATTTTTTTCGACTTATACCTGTGATCAGTTGGGCAATGACAGGATGATTGGCTGCTAAAGAACAGTCAACCAGGTTATATTACGGAGTTTCCCCTTTGTGGACTGACAAAGGCAAGGGCATATAGATTATTGCTCCCACAGCCATGGATAAAGAGACATGCAGATCAAGTGTGGTATATGAACAAGTCTTTAGGCTCGTGGAAAGGTAATTTGGGAAAGATATGGGGCTTACATACACTTGTTCTTGCCATTGCTGATTTGGGAGAAAAAATCGCTTGACACATTCATGTCATCAACAATGGAACTCTTATGGGAGACAAACACTAATAGGGGACTAGCCCCCTTGATCCCTTAGGCACGAAAATGGCTCATTACAAGAGCCATTTTCAACACCTCTCACTGGATGATTTTATCACCCGCCCGGCGTACATGGATGTACACCTATCACATGGGATACGTTGTGCCATTGGACAGATCCGGACCTCGTCACACCAGCTACGAATTGAGACAGGGCGATATGTGCATCAGATCTTGGATGACCGCATTTGTCAGCTATGCTACCAGGAGGTAGAGACAGAGGAACACTACATTTGCCGATGTACAGTCTATTATGAGATCTGAGGGAGATATCATTACCTCTTCCGAGAGGGTTTTGGGCCGTTATGCAGGGTCATGGAGTTTGAGGATCAGAGATGCCTGGGATTGTTTCTACTTGAGCTTAGGAGACACACAGAGACCCTCTTGGCAGACAGGAGGCCAAGCCATGATGTACCTAGACAGAGGACCCTAACAGATTTCTTCGGCACCAGCACCAGCAACCCAGCCCACACACCTATTGATACCTCCTCCATTGGGCCATCAGGGCACCGACCACACTCCCAGGGAGTCACCACCACTGATAGAGCAGTTATCTTATGTCATGCTCGTCGGCCACGCCCACCAAGATCCCGACCGTGGCATCCTCACCATCGCCAGATCAGAGCCATTATTGCTTGGCAGCATCAGAGGCGCCTACCTCGCTTCTACGACCTCTCCATTCTAGACAGCCCCATGGTGGAGATACTTGATCTAAGGAGAGGGCAACACTTTAACTGATCAGCATACATGGATCTACCTGATATACATTTTTCAGTATTTTCCAGTATTTTCTACTCAGTATCATCTCGGAGTCTTACAATTATGTTCTTATAACTGTAGGACAATCAGTTTATTGTACTTTTTAGTCTCATTTAGTTGTTCTCTTTGATGAGACACCAACTTCAGACGTACCCTCAGTTTTGGTCTCATAGGCCATTATGGCCTCTTAGAGACGTTAATATATCATTTCATTTCATTTCTCTCTCTCTCTCTCTCTCTCTCTCTCTCTCTCTCTCTCTCTCTCTCTCTCATATTCATGTGTAAAAAATAAGAGAGACGTTCAAGTCACCTGTTTTACCTTTTTTGGGTCATTTACTTTCCTCTTCCCGCACGATGGACATATACTATTGAGAACCCGTACAAGGCTATGTATATGCTCAGGGTTGAAGATAGGGATTGACAACAAGAAATGCCCAAAATGCCCTGATTTATAGCACTCAACAAAGTTCAGCATATTACAAACTTATTGAAAATGAATAAAAGATGCAACTCTGAGGTCTCTTGCAAGAAAAAGGAGGTGAGATTTTCTTGACAACATTTTTTCCCCAGATTGTAAATTAAATGTTAACAGGTGTGGCATACCTGGGCATTGGTGTTCTTCCATGTTCATGACCATACATGTACCACATTTATCCTCACAATTTGGAAGACCGAGGCGAGCGTCGCACAGACTCTTTGATCCCCGAGCTTTCTCATGCATGTCAAATATGGACGAATCTTTCTGTAAACATCCAAACCCAAAAAAAAAAAAAAAAAAAAAAAAAAAAAACTGTGTCAAACCAAACTCGTGTGTAGGATAGTCTTTGCATGTTGACATGATTATTAGGGAAAAATAATGAACTTCTGGAGAACACAGAATCCATACTTTTTGCCTTCTCTATCCTCTATGTGCAAACTCTGGCTTTACACAAGACCCTTTGAAATTAATTAGATAGCTAAGATAAAATATGCAATATACTATTTCATCTGATGTCATGAGATCAAAGCCGATCATCTTCAATAGAGCCAATGGTGGCTCGTTGGATTTTGCTTCCATTGATGACTGCCTCCTCTGTACCTCATCAAGCAAAAACTTGTTCAAATAAAAAACTATACATGCATGGAAAAATTACTAGTTATTCAAGATAAAGATTAAAAGAACTAGTCCACAGCTTTGTAGGCAAGTTTGTAAGCATTCAAACTCTTGAGTGAGTTCAAATTCCACTCACCTCAGCCGATGAACACCTGGTCCTTCATTCTTTGCCTACGGGCAACAAGCTCTGGCATCTCCCAAGCTTGGAGAGCTGCAACATCATCAACTGATTAGCAGGAT